>NC_091316.1:34963621-34993621 GCF_038502225.1 Cherax quadricarinatus | reverse complement strand
ATTCCCAGTGCTTGAAGTTTTGCTAAGAGGCCCTGGTGCCCCACTCGGTCAAAAGCACCAGCAATGTCCAGTGCTACCACACAGCTGACTTTGCATTCAACCAGTCACTGGTGCCACTTAGTGGAGAGGTTTAACAACAGATCAGCAGCAGAGTAACCTTTCCTGAAGCCATGTTGACAGTCACAAAATAGTGAGTGGTAGTCAAAAAACTCTGTCATTTGTCTTGAGATTATTGTCTCAAGGATCTTACCAGTGATTGACAAGAGTGACACTGGTCTGTAGTTGCTGATTTCTGCTCTGCTCTTCTTTTTGTGAACAGGGACTGCATTTGCCTCTTTACACAGAGAGGCCCATTTACACTGTACTAGGCAGTGCCGAAAGATGTGAGTTAGAGGTGCTGCTAGCTGGTCTGCACATCTTCTCAGCAATCTTGGGCTCAACTTGTCTGGGCCCACAGCCTTTTCTTGGTCAAGCGATTTAAGAAGGAAATGCACCTCCTCCTGCCTTATTGTCACCACTGACAGTTGTGACACAGTTCTTGCAGCTAGCCAAGGAAGGTCCCTTGCTGGATCAAGAACTTTCATTTTGGTAGCAAAGTGTTCAGCAAAGAGCTCTGCCTTCTCTTGACTACTAGTAGAGGTTGTCCCATTCTGTCGATTTAGAGGTGGAATGAGTTCATCAGGCAGATAACCTTGTCTGTCCTTGACCAGGAACCACCAGGTTTTGGAGCCTACCCTACCTGATGCTAGCTTTCTTTTTGTGTCCACCTCCCATTTAGCAATGGCTCTCTCTCTCTCTCTCTCTCTCTCTCTCTCTCTCTCTCTCTGTCTCTCTCTCTCTGTCTCTGTCTCTCTGTCTCTCTCTCTGTCTCTCTCTCTGTCTCTCTCTCTGTCTCTCTCTCTGTCTCTCTCTCTGTCTCTCTCTCTCTGTCTCTCTCTCTCTGTCTCTCTCTCTCTGTCTCTCTCTCTCTGTCTCTCTCTCTCTGTCTCTCTCTCTCTGTCTCTCTCTCTCTGTCTCTCTCTCTCTGTCTCTCTCTCTCTGTCTCTCTCTCTCTGTCTCTCTCTCTCTGTCTCTCTCTCTCTGTCTCTCTGTCTCTCTGTCTCTGTCTCTCTGTCTCTCTCTCTCTCTCTCTCTCTCTCTCTCTCTCTCTCTCTCTCTCTCTCTCTCTCTCTCTCTCTCTCTCTCTCTCTCTCTCTCTCTCTCTCTCTCTCGCTCTCTCTCTCACTCACTCACTCACTCACTCACTCACTAACTAACTAGCAGTTATATTGGGATGTTGATGATTTTCTCAAAGCAACGGTGTCCATAATAAAGAATGAAAGTGTCCAACTAATCAGTAAAATTCACATCTTGATAGTGTAGTGCATTAGATAATAACAAGTGTATTAGATAATAACAGCGTGTTAGATAATAACAAGCGGTACAACATTGAGTCGTGGTCTCATGCGGCCAGACATCAGTGCCAGCCATCATAAATGATAAGTGATAAGGTGTGACTCAGAGGCAGTCAGTAAAGTGCAAATCTAGTGCTGTGATTGAAGCATGGTAAATGGGGTCAAAATACAGATAGAGAAGAAATTGAAGTGGAACCAGGAGTCAGGAGACAAGTTCAACGCTGCCAGCTATATGTACTCTCCTAAGCATGGTGTTGGGGCTTCGGGTGTAGGGTCTAGGTCCAGCCAACTCTAACGTGAGGAGGTCCTCTCTGTGTGAGCAAGGAATAGGATAATAACCAGCAGTAATTGGTACTTAAATTCAGAAAGTGCAATAAGTGGAGAAGGTAGCATTACTAGGAAACAGAGCTGGGACTACAAATCTGAGTCTGTGGGGTAGAGATTTTTAGGCCACAATAACAGTACACATACACAGGGACCTGTGATCCTACATGACTGAGTGTGTGTGTAACAGTTACTTTACAACCATACACCAACTACCCCTCCCCCTAACCATCTCTCCCCCTCCCCCTAACCATCTTTCCCCCTCCCCCTAACCATCTATCCTCCTCCCCCTAACCATCTATCCCCCTCCCTCTAACCATCTCTCCCTCTCCCCCTAACCATCTCTCCCTCTCCCCCTAACCATCTCTCCCTCTCCCCCTAACCATCTCTCCCTCTCCCCCTAACCATCTCTCCCCCTCCCCCTAACCATCTCCCTCCTCCTCACAACTCCCCCATCCCCCAACACGAACACACTATCACACATGCACGATCACACACGCACGATCACACACGCACGATCTCTCACACACACAAACACACACACACAAACACACACACACAAACACACACAAACACACACACACACACACACACACACACACACACACACACACACACACACGACTGCAGGACTGCAAAGAGATTTGGACAAGCTGGACATGTGGTCCAGAAACTGGCTTCTCAAATTCAATCCTGCCAAATGCAAAGTCATGAAGATTGGGGAGGGGCAAAGAAGACCGCAGACAGAGTATAGGCTAGGTGGACAAAGACTACAGACCTCACTCAGGGAGAAAGATCTTGGGGTGACCATAACACCGAGCACGTCACCGGAGGCACACATCAACCAAATAACTGCTGCAGCATACGGGCGCCTGGCAAACCTGAGAATAGAATTCCAATACCTTAATAAGGAATTGTTCAAGACACTGTACACTGTGTATGTTATGTCCATACTGGAGTATGCAGCACCAGTCTGGAACCCACACCTGGTCAAGCACGTCAAGAATTTAGAGAAAGTACAAAGGTTTGCAACAAGGCTAGTCCCAGAGCTCAGGGGAATGTCGTACGAGGAAAGGTTGAGGGAAATTGGACTGACGACACTGGAGGACAGAAGGGTCAGGGGAGACATGATAACGACATACAAGATACTGCGGGGAATAGACAAGGTGGACAGAGATAGGATGTTCCAGAGAGGGGACACAGAAACAAGGGGTCACAACTGGAAGCTGAAGACTCAGACGAGTCACAGGGACGTTAGGAAGTATTTCTTCAGTCATAGAGTTGTCAGCAAGTGGAATAGCCTAGCAAGTGAAGTAGTGGAGGCAGGAACCATACATAGTTTTAAGAAGAGGTATGACAAAGCTCAGGAAGCAGAGAGAGAGAGGATCCAGTAGCGATCAGTGAAGAGGCGGGGCCAGGAGCTGAGTCTCGACCCCTGCAACCACAATTAGGTAAGTACAATTAGGTGAGTACATACACACACACACATACACACACACACACACACACACACACACACACACACACACACACACACACACACACACACACACACACACACACACACACACACTGTAAGTGCGGTAAGTCCCAGGAGGTTGGGGGTCAGGTCACAAGAAGGTGTGGGGAGCCAAGGACCACTGAGACTTACCTTAAACGCACAAGCCACCTACCTTTCAGTACATAATAAACCCACACACAATTCCACACACAATTACACACAAAATTACACACTCACACACACACACACACACATATCCAGACACACATACACTCCCCCCTCACCACCGACATCTCACTACTTCCCCTGATCCCTCCCCTCCCTCGATCACCCTCCCCTCCCCCGTTCACCCTAAACCCTCCCCACCCCTCCCCACTCAGCTCCCACATAGCCACAGTTCCTCCACTACTTCCCCCCCCCCCCACACTGACACACACACTACTAACATAACATACAGAACTACATAGGTTTCCCACTCTGAGGCAATCAGGATAAAACAAAAATGGGTTGCCAGAGAGCAACAAGAAAAACCAAGGGACAGGAGGAGGAAAATGCAAAGGAAGATTGGGCAGCAGAGTTCATAAAAAGGGATCATGAATGGGAAAAGAAACTAGAAGAACTTAGCATGAGAATGGAAGAGAGGATAGATATGGAAAGCAGGAAGTGGGAGGTGCATGTCAAAGCAGCAGAAGCTAGGATACAGAGTTTAGAAGAGGAATTGAAAAATCTGAAACAGCCTAAAGAACTAAAGAACATTTTGGGATTGACAACAGAGCCTGCTACCTCAGCCACAAATAAGGGGACTGTAGGGAAAGAAGGGGCACAACTGCATGGAGATGCTCTATCAGAGGAGACTGTAGCAAATGAAAGAGCTAAGCTTTATGTGGAGGCCCTAACAGACAACAACAGAGCCCAAGGAAAGCTGAGAAGGGAAAATGACAGGCCACTGAGCCCAAGTACATTAGCCAGTGAAACTGATGAAAGGAAAGCTGCAGTGGAGGAAACCAAATTAAATGAGGGGATACACAGGGATATGCAGTGGGAGAATGAAAGGGTGAGGTCAGTCTTTGTGTATGGGCTCCAGGAAGTCGAAGGGGAAACATATGAAACAAGAAAACAAGGGGAAAAAAAAGCAATTGAAAGCATCATGAAAGCAATAGGAGAAGACGATATGACCCAGCTGGAAAATTTTCGGAGAATAGGGGGGTTTGTAAAAAAAAGAACCCGGCCAGTGAGAGTGACCTTCAAGGCAGAAGCGACTCAGACCAGGATCCTGCAGGAGAAAGCACGATTAAGGGACATGACGGCATACAGGAGGGTGTATCTTGACCGCGACAGAACACAAGAAGAAAGGAAGAAACTGAGAGAGATGGTACAAAGGCGAAAGGAGGAAAGAGAGGGGATGGAGAAGACAGACAGGAGATCCCAGACCCAGGAAGAAGATCAAATACAGCCTCCCTCACAACTTTCTATAGAAGCCTCCCAACCAGGTCAACCCCAGTGCAACCAAACACTCTAAATCAAAACACCCATGCCACATCCAATGCCCCCACCCACTACATTACAAACTTCACCCCCACAGCAACAACCCATAGTACCTTACCAGGTCTCCCACTTCCCCAACCCCAATATACTTCCCAGACCACAGTCTTAGAAAAGAAGTTGAAGGTGTGGTATACAAATGCAGATGGAATAACAAACAAGTATGAGGAGTGGCACGAAAGAATCAAAGAGACATCCCCAGACATAATAGCACTCACAGAAACAAAACTCACCAGAATAATAACAGATTCAATCTTTCCATCCGGATATCAAATCTTCAGGAAAGACAGAGGGAGGAGAGGGGGAGGAGGAGTTGCACTGCTCATTAAAAACCAGTGGGGTTTTGAGAAAATGGAAGGAATGGATGGCATGGGCGAAAGGGACTACTTAGTAGGAACAATCCAGTCTGAGGGACATAAGGTGATAATTGCAGTAATGTACAACCCACCACAGAACTGCAGGAGGCCAAGAGAAGAATACGATGAGAGCAACAGAGCGATGATCAACACACTAGCCGAGGTGGCCAGGAGAGCACACATGGGGGGAGCAAAGTTACTAGTTATGGGTGATTTCAATCACAAGGAGATTGACTGGGAAAACCTGGAGCCCCATGGGGGTCCCGAAACATGGAGAGCCAAGATGATGGATGTGGTACTGGAGAACCTCATGCATCAACATGTTAGAGACACTACCAGAGAGAGAGGAGAGGATGAACCAGCAAGGTTGGACCTTGTATTCACCATGAGTAGTTCGGACATCGAGGGTATCATGTATGAAAGGCCCCTGGGAGCTAGTGATCATGTGGTTCTGTGCTTCGACTACATAGTTGAGCTCCAAGTGGAGAGAGTAGCAGGAATAGGCTGGGAAAAACCAAACTACAAAAGGGGGAATTACTCAGGCATGAGGAACTTCCTTCAAGACATTCAGTGGGAGAGGGAACTGACAGGAAAACCAGTACAAGAAATGATGGACTATGTAGCAACAAAATGCAAGGAGGCAGAGGAGAGGTTTGTTCCCAAGGGAAACAGAAATAATGGGAAGAACAGAACGAGTCCTTGGTTCACCCAAAGGTGTAGGGAGGCAAAAACTAGGTGTACTAGAGAATGGAAAAGGTACAGAAGACAGAGAACTCAGGAAAATAAAGAAATCAGCCGAAGAGCCAGAAACGAATATGCACAGATAAGAAGGGAGGCTCAGAGACAATATGAAAATGACATAGCATCAAAAGTAAAGACTGACCCGAAGCTGTTGTACAGCCACATCAGGAGGAAAACAACAGTCAAGGACCAGGTAATCAGACTGAGGAAGGGTGATGGGGAATTCACAAGAAACGACCGGGAGGTATGTCAGGAGCTCAACACAAGATTTAAAGAGGTATTTACAGTGGAAACCAGTAGGACTCCAAGAAATCAGAACAGGGGGGCATACCAACAAGTGCTTAATGAGGTACATATAACCAAGGAGGAGGTGAAGAAGCTGCTATGCGAACTTGACACCTCAAAGGCGGTGGGACCAGACAACATCTCTCCATGGGTCCTTAAAGAGGGAGCAGAGATATTGTGTGAGCCATTAACAAAGATCTTCAACACATCATTTGAAACTGGGCAACTCCCTGAGGTATGGAAAATGGCAAATGTAGTCCCAATTTTTAAAAAGGGAGACAGACATGAGGCACTAAACTACAGACCTGTATCACTAACGTGTATAGTATGCAAGGTCATGGAGAAGATCATCAGGAGGAGAGTGGTGGGGCACCTGGAAAGAAACAAGTGTATAATTGACAACCAGCACGGTTTCAGGGAAGGAAAATCCTGTGTCACAAACCTACTAGAGTTTTATGACAAGGTGACAGAAGTAAGACGAGAGAGAGGGGTGGATCGACTGCGTATTTTTGGACTGCAAGAAGGCTTTCGACACAGTTCCTCACAAGAGGTTACTGCAAAAGCTAGAGGACCAGGCACACATAACAGGAAAGGCACTGCAATGGATCAGAGAATATCTGACAAGGAGGCAACAACGAGTCATGGTACGCGACGAGGTGTCAGTGGGCACCTGTGACAAGCGGGGTTCCACAGGGGTCAGTCCTAGGACCTGTGCTGTTCTTGGTATACGTGAACGACATAACGGAAGGGATAGACTCAGAAGTGTCCTTGTTTGCAGACGATGTGAGGTTAATGAGAAGAATCGAATCGGACGAGGATCAGGCAGGACTACAAAGAGATCTGGACAGGCTACAAGCCTGGTCCAGCAACTGGCTCCTTGAATTTAACCCTGCCAAATGCAAAGTCATGAAGATTGGGGAAGGGCAAAGAAGACCGCAGACACAACATAGTTTAGATGGCCAAAGACTGCAAACCTCACTCAAGGAAAAAGATCTGGGGTTGAGTATAACACCGAGCATATCTCCTGAGGCGCACATCAATCAGATAACTGCTGCAGCATACGGGCGCCTGGCAAACCTACGGATAGCGTTCCGATACCTCAGTAAGGATTCGTTTAAGACTCTGTATACCATTTACGTCAGGCCCATACTGGAGTATGCAGCACCAGTTTGGAATCCACACCTAGTCAAGCACGTCAAGAAATTAGAGAAAGTGCAAAGGTTTGCAACAAGACTAGTCCCAGAGCTACGGGGATTGTCCTACGAAGAAAGGTTGAGGGAAATCGGCCTGACGACACTGGAGGACAGGAGGGTCATGAGAGACATGATAACGACATATAAAATACTGCGCGGAATAGACGAGGTGGACAAAGACGGGATGTTCCAGAGAAGGGACACAGACACAAGAGGTCACAATTGGAAGTTGAAGACTCAGATGAATCAAAGGGATGTTAGGAAGTATTTCTTCAGTCATAGAGTAGTCAGGCCATGGAATAGCCTAGAAAGTGATGTGGTAGAGGCAGGAACCATACATAGTTTTAAGGCGAGGTATGATAGAGCTCATGGGGCAGGGAGAGAGAGGACCTAGTAGCAATCAGCAAAGAGGCAGGGCCAGGAGCTGTGACTCGACCCCTGCAACCACAAATAGGTGAGTACACACACACACACACAGCACCAATTTGGAACCCACACCTAGTCAAGCACGTCAAGAAATTAGAGAAAGTGCAAAGGTTTGCAACAAGACTAGTCCCAGAGCTACGGGGATTGTCCTACGAAGAAAGGTTGAGGGAAATCGGCCTGACGACACTGGAGGACAGGAGGGTCAGGGGAGACATGATAACGACATATAAAATACTGCGCGGAATAGACAAGGTGGACAAAGACGGGATGTTCCAGAGAAGGGACACAGACACAAGAGGTCACAATTGGAAGTTGAAGACTCGGATGAATCAAAGGGATGTTAGGAAGTATTTCTTCAGTCATAGAGTAGTCAGGCCGTGGAATAGCCTAGAAAGTGACGTAGTGGAGGCGGGAACCATACATAGTTTTAAGGCGAGGTATGATAGAGCTCATGGGGCAGGGAGAGAGAGGACATAGTAACAATCAGCGAAGAGGTGGGGCCAGGAGCTGTGAATCGACCCCTGCAACCACAAATAGGTGAGTACACACACGCACACACATGCACACACGCACACATACACACGCGCACACACGTGCGTGCATGCACACACACACAGATGTGTGCACACACACACACACACACACATGCGCACACACACACACACACACACACACACACACACACACACACACACACACACACACACACACACACACACACACACACACACATGCACACACACACGGTTCAGGGAGAGTGACCTAGTAGCGATCAGTGAAGAGGCGGGGCCAGGAGCTCGGACTCGACCCCTGCAACCTCAACTAGGTGAGTACATGCACACATGCACACACACACACATGCACACACACACACACATGCACACACACACAAGACTAGCCCCAGAGCTAAGAGGTATGTCCTACAAGGAGAGATTAAGAGAAAACCTGACAACACTGGAGGACAGGAGAGGTTAAGGAAAATCAACCTGACGACACTGGAGGACAGGAGAGGTAGGGGAGACATGATAACGACATACAAAATACTGAGAGGAATTGACAAGGTGGACAAAGACAGGATGTTCCAGAGATGGGACACAACAACAAGGGGGCACAGTTGGAAGTTGAAGACACAGATGAATCACAGGGATGTTAGGAAGTATTTCTTCAGCCACAAAGTAGTCAAGAAGTGGAATAGTTTGGGAAGCGATGTAGTGGAGGCAGAATCCATTCATAGCTTTAAGCAGAGGTATGATAAAGTTCACTGCTCAGGGAGAGTGACCTAGTAGCGACCAATGAAGAGGCGGGGCCAGGAGCTCGGACTCGACCCCTGCAACCTCAACTAGGTGAGTACAACTAGGTGAGTACACATGCACACATGCACACGCAGGTGCACACACACGCACATGTGCACATGCTCACACACGCACACATGCACACGTGCACACACACACACACACACACACACACACACACACACACACACACACACACACACACACACACACACACACACACACACACACACACACACACACACACACACACACACACACACACACACACACACACACACACACACTGATACATTCTCACTCTCACACTCAGTGTGTGGGGAGGGGGGAAAGAAGTTTTTCTGCAAAGACAAAAAGGGAAATATACAAGAGTATAATGATACTAAGACTTATGTGGGTGTGAGAAATGTCTTTTAATCCTTTCGGGGTCTGTCCTGTAGTTCTACGGCTTTGAAGCCAGGGTCCAAGCCATAGTTCTACATCTTGAGCTTAGCTCACTCAGACAACCTGTGAATGGTAAATTTTAGCCTAGATATGAGAGAATGCATCTGTTTGATAAGTGTGCACCACATAAAACAAATCCTGCAGTACGTATGCATAATGAGAAAAAACTGCGACCATGTTTTTGGATTAAAACCGACTTTGCGGTGTATTATCTCATGGTTTTTACAGTTGTATTTGTGGTTTCTTAGTCTCATTTGATAGAATAGAAGATACATTACAGAAAAAGAGATAATTTTGCTTGGTTTTAGCACTGAAAATAGCTTGAAATTGAGCTCAAAATGGCAGAACTGTTTGATTTTTGCCCATGTTCAAGAGTAAACAAATCGCATCATTCATTCAATACACGTCAGCTTGTGGGTCTAATATACAGTAGGGCGCTGCTTTACTTTAATATGGACATTTCAAATTATGACCATAACTTGCTATATGCCCCCCCCCCCCCCAACCTGATTTTCTAATGAGGTCACTGCACCCCACCCGGTTTGTTTGCATTTTCCCTGAGCACCGTGTCTCTCCATTATGTCTGGAAACTTTCCAAAATTTCAAGTGTATTTAAAAGTTATTTCATATATATACATGTACTCTGATAATTATACCTGTACCTAAATAAACTTACCTGGCTGGCATGCAGGTACACATTAAAATCACTAAGGGTGTCTTATGTTCCGAGCCACCATATTAATAATAATAACACAATAATAATCACTGAGGCACATTAAATGTCATATATTACGTTAATATACTCACTTTCATTAATCCGTCTATAATATTTTTTCAAAATTAAATTACAAACATGCTACGTAACATATAAACGTGATAAATACACTCCACAGTAGAATAAATTACGTAACATAAATATGAGATGTGGTAACCAGGCAAGTTGTAGGAGTGATGGCAAGAATAACGTTTTCTCTAGTCCAAAATTAGAGAAAATATGTATGCTATAATATTACTGGGGGTAACTGTAGAAAATTATTCATTTTGTATGCCTTCACTCAGAGTGTCATTTCTTTTGAAAATGGTGTTACATGAAAATGGGAGTGTTGCTCTTTATTCTACTTTCTCAGCATGAAGACAACTTGTACACAATGTAAAGTGTTTGTATTGTGGTATAATACATACGTATGAACCAAAACCAGATGCACTCGCCTGGTTTGTTTACACAACTCTGCGTCTGTCCTCTCTCATGTACTCATTCTCTCTCTCTCTCTCGTTTATTCATTTCATCTCGTTAACTCGCCTCTGACCCAACATTAAGACTACAAATAAGTAAGTAATGAGTCAACTGTATATGCATTTTATTGCTCTGGGATGCTTTAAATGTTGTAGTATATTATGTGTGGGTGGGGTGGCCTGATATGGTAGCTTGGCTGGCTACCATACATTCCACACTTGATTTCTTACAGTAAATACTACTCATCTCACCCTACATTAAGACTACAAATATTTTAAGGTAAGGGAGGTACTACAGTCCTGCCAGGTGACTGTGAAACAGAAACCTGTAACTGTTTTACGTGATGGTAGGATTGCTGGTGTCTTTTTTCTGTCTCATAAACACACTGGATAACGGGTATATCTTGCTACTTCTATTTACACTTAGGTCACACTACACAGACATGCACATGCATATACAGTGGACCCTCGAGTAACGCCTTTAATTCGTTCAAGAGAGCTAGCCTTTAGCCGATTTAGCCATTAGCCAAATTAATTTTCCCCATGAGAAATAATGGAAATCCAATTAATCTGTTCCAGACACCCAAAAGTATTAAAAAAAAAAACATTTTTTACATGAAATATTCATTTCCCTACACAGAAAACAATGATACATGCATAATAAACAATACTGAAATGACACTTACCTTTATTGTGGACTTGTTGATGAGTGATGAGATGGGAGGAGGAGAGAGGATGAAGGTGTACTATTGTTTGGAAGGGGAATCCCCTTCTGTAAAGTCTTCATGTAACAAGTCCTTTTCTGGGGTTACCTTCCTTCTTGGTTTTTTAATGCCACTGGGAACAACTTGGGAGTCACTGGACCCCTGTTGCACAAAATATTTGTCCAGAGAGTTCTGTTTCTCACATCCCTTTAAGATTTCCCTAAAATGGGACACAAGAATGTCATTGTACATGTTGCCAATATGGCTTGCAACATCTGTGTCAGGATAATATTCTTCCATGAATGCTTGCAATTTTGTCCACATTGTACACATTTCCTTAATCTTTGACGAAGGCAACTTCCTCCGTCTCTCTTCCTCCTCCTCTGAAGCAAATTCCTGAGCTGTGATCTGTTGCTGTTGCACCTGAAGCTTTTGCAGCTCTGTAGTGGTTAGCTCTTCATCGTTGTCCTCCACCAACTCTTCCACATCCTCGCCACTAACCTCCAACCCCATGGACTTCCCCAATGCTACAATAGATTCCACAACTGGTATAGGGTCCTCAGGGTTAGCCACAAACCCTTCAAAATCCCTCTCTTGTACACATTCTGGCCACAATTTTTTCCAATTAGAGTTCCAAGTCCTGCAAGTCACTCCCTCCCAAGCCTTACCTATAAGGTTTATGCAATTGAGGATACTGAAGTGTTCTTTCCAGAACTCTCTTAGGTTCATTTCAGTGTCTGAGGTCACTTCAAAGTGCTTTTGAAACACTGCTATGGTGTATAGTTTTTTGAAGTTTGAAATGACCTGCTGGTCCATGGGCTGGAGGAGAGGAGTGGTATTAGGAGGCAAAAACTTCACTTTGATGAAGCTCAACTCCCCCGCAATTTGCTCTTGCAAGTCATGAGGATGAGCAGGAGCATTGTCCATTACCAGGAGGCACTTGAGTGACAATTTATTTTCCAGGAGGTACTTTTTCACAGTGGGGCCAAACACATCATAGAACCAGTCCAAAAAATGCCCCTAGTGACCCATGCCTTACTGTTTGCTCTCCACATCACACACAATTCAGTCTTGATGACACTGTTTTTCTTGAACACTGGGAGTTTGAGTGATACATGAGTAAAGGCTTCACTTTGCAATCCCCACTAGCATTACCACAAAACATTAGAGTTAGCCTGTCTTTCATAGGCTTGTGTCCTGGGAGTGCCTTTTCCACCTGAGTAATGTAGGTCCTGTTCGGCATTTTCTTCCAAAACAGGCCTGTTTTGTCACTAAACACTCGTTGGGGTTTTAATTTTTCAGTGTCTATATACTCTGTAAAGTCCTGCACATACTTTTCAGCCACTTTTTTGTCAGAACTGGCAGCCTCACCATGCCTTATCACACTATGTATGCCACTATGATTCTTAAATATCTCTAACTAGCCTTTGCTGGCCTTAAATTCATCAACAGGAGGACTATTTGGAGGCATTTTCATAATGAAATCCACATGCAACTGACTTACCTTTTCACATATTATTGACTGAGAAACACTATCTCCTGATAATGGTTTCTCATTTATCCACACCAATAACAGTCTTTTCACATCTTCAGGTATTTGTGATCTCTGTTTTGAAAACATACTTGCATCTTTCGCAGCAACAGCTTCCTTGATTGCCTTTTTATGGGTCAAGATAGTAGTGATGGCTGAATGGGATTTGTTATGTAACCTTTCCAACTCCGAGATACGCACACCACTCATACTTTGTAATTACTATCTCTTTCTTTAATTTGATAGTACACCTCACCCCTTTTTACCACAGGGTTGGCACTAGGAAAATTTCTTAGGGCCCATGGAGGCTTATTTAGCAGTTACAAGCACTAAAAACACTGGAATAATACAAAATATATCGTAGGTACGTGTGAACGTCCTCACTGGCTTCGTAAACAGTGGCACACTGGCTGGTACACGGAGTGAGTTGCTGGGTGCCTGTTCAGGCCATGCAGACACATTCGGGACAAAAGCCCTTAGCCGAGTTATTTGGCATTAGCTGAGCCAATATTTTTACACCAAAGTGAGCCGTTAGTCGACTTTGGCATAAGCCAAAGCCGCCGTTACTGTATATGCATACACACATCTAGGGTTTTTCTTCTTTTTCTTGGTAGCTCTTGTTCTTGTTTTTTTTCTCTGTTGTCCATGGGGAAGAGTTGGAGCTAAGGAAGGGGTAGCAATAATGTTGAAGGACCAGTTATGGAAGGAGAAGAGGGAAAATAAATGTATAAATTCAAGAATTATGTGGACTAAAATAAGGGTTGGATGTGAAAAGTGGGTCATAATAAGCGTGTATGCACCTGGAGAAGAGAAGAGTGTAGAGGAGAGAGAGATATTTTGGGAGATGTTAAGCGAATGTATAGGAACCTTTGAACCAAGTGAGAGAGTAATTTTGGTAGGGGACCTAAATGCTAAAGTAGGAGAAACATTTAGAGAGGGTGTGGTAGGTAAGTTTGGGCCACCAGGTGTAAATGATAATGGGAACCCTCTGATTGAACTTTGTATAGAAAGGGGTTTAGTTATAGGTAATATGTAATTTAAGAAGAGAGAGAGGTGAAGGTGTATAAACTAAAAGAGACAGTTAGGGTAAGATATAAACAACTTTTGGAGGATAGATGGGCTAGTGAGAGTATGGGCAATGCGGTCGAAGATGTATGGGGTAGGTTTAAAAATGTAGTGTTTGAGTGTTTAGCAGAAGTTTGTGGTTACAGGAAAGTGGGTGTGGGAGAGAAGAAGAGCGATTGGTGGAATGATGATGTAAAGAGAGTAGTAAGGGAGAAAAAGTTTGCATATGAGAGGTTTTTACAAAGTAGAAGTGATGCAAGGAGGGAAGAGTATATGGAGAGAAAGAGTGGTTAAGAGAGTGGTGAAGCAATGCAAAAAGAGAGCAAATGAGAGAGTGGGTGAGATGTTATCAACAAATTTTGTTGAAAATAAGATAAAGTTTTGGAGTGAGATTAATAAGTTGAGGAAGCCTATGGAACAAATGGATTTGACAGTTAAAAATAGGAGAGGAGAGTTATTAAATAGAGAGTTAGAGGTATCGGGAAGATAGAGGGAATATTTTAAGGAATTGTTAAATGTTGATGAAGATAGGGAAGCGGTGATTTCATGTATAGGGCAAGGAGGAATAACATCTTGTAGGAGTGAGGAAGAGCCAGTTGTGAGTGTGGGGGAAGTTTGTGAGGCAGTGGGTAGAATGAAAGGGGGGTAAGGCAGCTGGGATTGATGGGATAAAGATAGAAATGTTAACCCTTTCAGGGTCCAGAGGCCAAATTTCGAAGTGCACACCAGTCTAAGAATTTTCAAAAAATAATTTTGTTATTTTTCTTATGAAATGGTAGAGTATCTTTTTCTGAAGGTAATAAAACAAAAAGTATGAAATTTGATGGAAAATTGACAAAATTATGCTCTCGCGAATTTTGATGTGTCAGTGATATTTATGCATCGGCGATTTTGCCGAATTTGACTCCCATTTTAGGCCAATTACCTTACTCAGTCGACCAAATTCTTAGCTATTTCACTAGTATTACTTTTATTCTATCGATTGAGCACAAGAAATCACCAACTCGGCTGTTTCAGCTACAAAATAAAGTGATCGGAAATTGGTAATTTGGCCAATTTAGTGCAAAGTTGAAAATATTCCAATTTCAAAATAGGGTCCAGAATAAACAACACAAGCATTCTTGGCACTAAACTAATATTTCCTGTTTATTAGTTACATTTTCAGGCTTTACAAATAAATTCCATTTTGATTTTTAATTCACATAATGAAATTTTATTCAAACTAAAAAATAGAAGATTTACTGTCATGCAATATTGTAATAATTGTAAAAATAATATCAGCACATTTGTGAATCTATATTGGACCCACCAGCTGGCGTGTATTAGATGTGCGAGGTCATTTGTTTACTCCTGAACATCGGCAAAAATTTAACATTTCTGCTACTTTGAGCTCAGTTTTAAACTATTTTCAATACTAATACCAATGAAAATCATCTCTATTTCTGTAATATACCTTCCATTCTATCAAATGAGACCAAGAAATCGTAAATACAGCTGTAAAAAACATACAAAAAAAACACTGCAAAGTTGCTGTTTTAATCGAAAATTATGGTCTGTTTTTTTCCTCTCATTATACACTGTGCTGCAGGATTTGTTTTATGTGGTGCACACATACACATAGATGTATTCTCTCATATCTAGGCCCAAATTTACCTCTCAGAGCTTCTCAGAGTGATCCGAGCTCATGGCGTAGCTCTACCGTTTGGACCCTCAACGTAAAGCCGTAGATTTATGGCATGGACCCTGAAAGGGTTAAAAGCAGGAGGGAATGTAGTTTTGGAGTGGTTGGTGCTATTATTTAACCCCTTGAGTGTTGCAACCCCAAATCCTGAGGTGTCTCCTGGTGTCGCAAAATTTCCCCCCCAAAAAAAAAAATTATTATTTCGTATGAAATGATAGAGAATCTTTTCCTAATTGTAATGACACCAAAAGAATGAAATTGATGGAAAACTGATGGAATTACACTCTAGCGAAGTTAGCGACCTCGGCGATATTTATTAATTGGCGATTTCGCCCAGTTTGAGCCCTATTTTCGGCTAATTCCATTGTTCCAGTCGACCAAACTCATAGCTATTTCTTTAGAACTCCATTTTTTTCTATCGATTTAGCACAAGAAACTGCCCATTTACCGATTTCAACTACCCAGTAACGTGGTCAGAAATTTGCAATTTGGCCAATTTCATGAAAAATAAAAAATGACAATTTCAAAATAGGGCCCAGAATGAAGAAGGCAGACATTCCTGGCTCTAAAATAATATTTTCTTTGTTCATCAGTCATGTCTCCAGGCCCCTCTGATATTACTCTTGCTTTCTATTTTGAATTTTTATTCAAACAAAAAATAGAAGATTTACTGTTATGCAGACTGCTGCAATATTGTAATAATTGTATAAATAATGTCAGCCCATTCATGAGTGCATATTAGAATGGCTACTTGGACATTTATTGGAAAATGACATCATTTGTTTACTTTTGAACATTGGCAAAAATCTAACATTTCCTCTATTTTGAGATCCATTTCAAGGTTCTTTTCATAGTAAAACCAGTCAAAATCACCCCTATTTCTATAATATGATTTCCATTCTATCAAATGAGACCAAGAAAATGAGAAAACAATCATAAATACTATACAAAAATAGACCACAAAGTCGGCATTTTTAATTAATTAAAAAAAACGGTCGGAGTTTTTTTTTTCTCATTCTGCACTGCGTGCTGCAGGATTTTTTTTTATATGGTGCACACTGACCACACAGACCCATTCTCTCACATGTGGGCCTACCAGCTTTCTCCTGCTTGATTTGAAGCTGCTGGAATTTATGAGTATATATACGTCAAAAACTGTGGCTCGTAAGATGTATATATACTACCAAAACAGTCGAAGGGTTAATAAATATATGGAAGAGGGTAAGGTACCTTGGGACTGGCAGAGAGCATGCATAATTCCTTTGTATAAAGGCAAAGGGGATAAATGAGATTGCAAAACTTATAGGGGAATAAGTCTGTGAGTGTACCTCCTCTTCAAGGGGGGCTCCTTGGCGTGGTGAAGAGGCTCTTGGTCTGAGGAATTAGCCCTGTCGGTCTTCTTCCTCAGACCGAACCTAATTACCCCCCATTCTCCCCTCCCCTATCCCATCCTCCCCATCCTCCCCTTTTTCCATTCCTCCTCCTCCTCCTCACCCCTCCCTTTTGCCCTTCCTCTTTTTAGCCTTCGTGATTTCTCCCACAGGCGCGCTAGTTCCTAGGTAGGGGAAAGGACACCGGGGTCCATCCCATTCCGTTGAGGTTTCTTGGCGGTGGCGTAGTTTGCCGTGGAATCTGGATTGCCTAGGGATGTCCCGATCCCTCTCCGGTATCCCGGAGTAGCTTTGGGTGTCTTTTGGGCGACGGGTGTATCTCTGGAAGCCACCTTTCGGATTCCGGGGGTGGTGGCTGAAGGAGGTATGCTTTGTGGCGGATATCCGGCCGCCCTCTCTTTTGTCCACCGAGGTAGCTCGGCAGATGTGAGGTTGCTATCCCAGATTGCTGGTTTACTGGCATGAAGGGTAGGGTATGGCACGGGTTCCATGCTGCATCTGCGCTACTAGCGGTGTCGAGTCCTCTTGGGCGCGGAGGGAGATTTCTGGCCCTTTCATTCCTCCTAGGAACTATCCCTCCCCGGTCCCCCCTTTTTTTTTCTTTTTTTTATTTTTATTTTCTTTTCTTCTTTCTTTTTTTTTCTTAAAAACAAAAAGAAAGAAGTAACCTAACCATGGCAGCCCTAGTCCATGAACCTGGTACCCCCGGGCCCCTTCTTGATACCGCACCCCGTTCTGACCCCGCCTCGTCTTTGGACCACTCTTCAGACATTCCTCATGCCTCTGTACCTATTGCCGGTGCTGTTTCCTCACCCGCTTCAGGTACTGAGGCCTCGACTGACTCCTTCGATTTATCAGACCTTCGCTCTCCTCTGACTATGCTTCCGGCCTCTCCCTCTACGGTGCGGCAATTTTCAAATCGCCGACCCGTTCCACGTCGGACCAACTCTGGTCCCACGCCTAAACGTCAACGACAATTACCTGCTGATGATACTTCTCCACCTTCACCTTCTCGTTCTTCTCAGAAACGATCGACACGTCCTTCACTACCTTTCCACGCTCAGTTTCAGACTGAACAGTGGACTAAATTCTTCACTTTACGACCAACTTCCTCTACTGCCTATCTTTCTGACCATAGTATTGGCAAGGCACTCCTACGCCATGTTGGTAAAGATATTTCTTTTCATGCTCTTAAGAGCGGTACGCGCATCATTACCGTACAGAATGCTACCCAGGCTCGTGAGCTCTCTCGTCTTTCCCATATAGATACTGTTCCTGTCACCCTTGAAAAACATCATTCCCTCAATTCTTGTAGTGGTACCGTTATTCTGCCCCATACCATAGTTCAACAAAATTTCCAGACATGTGGCACCGACATTCTAGAACAGCTGGAACTCCAAGATCTCCCAATCCTCAAGGTAGACACTTACGTTCTTCCTGCCCGTGGGCGGAGACGATACCCTAGCAATGTGGCTCGTTTAACTTTTGACAGCCGAGAACTCCCATCCTCCGTTTATATAGCAGGACATCGGTTACAAGTTCGAAAGGTGATCCCTACACCACAACAGTGTAGAAATTGCTGGCGATTTGGCCATCCAGCGAAATATTGCAGATCTATCGCCGAATGCCCAGTCTGTGGTGCCGATGACCATTCTAATACGTCTTGCAATCGATCTCCCTCTTGCCTTAACTGTCATGAGGCTCACCCTTCGTACTCTCGCCGTTGTCAGGTCTATTTAAACGAGCGGGAAATCCGTTACCTCAAAGAGACAGAAGGTCTCCCTTATGCCATGGCAGTTTCTCATCTCCGCCTCCAAGGGAGACTCCCACGTGTTTCTTATTCCCGTGTTTCAAAACGTCCCCCCACTTCTGGTATCCCATCTTCTACACCCACCTCTGTGGTTACCTCTCCCATAATCACTCCTGTATCTAATCCTTTTGCTGTCCTCGGCTCAGACGTCCCTACTTCAACGCCTCAGTCTAATCTCGCTTCTTCGAGTTCTCTCTTACAAGCCTCAGTATCGACGAGACCTCGTACGACACCTCTTCCCAATCGTCCCTCTACTTCTCAAAAGTCAAAAAAAGGTCCGGTAACACCTCCTACCCATCTTCCACCTCCTCATTTTACCCTCCCTGTCTCTGTCCCTAGTTCTTCCCCTCTCACTGGCTCAGTTACAAGTGCAGAGGTTCACCCTCCTCCTCGTAATGTACCTTCCTCCCCTGTTCCCTCCCAAGTTTCTTCCTCTTCTGCCACCTCCCAGGTTCCTGTCTCTTCTGTCCCCTGCCACGCTTCTCCAGTTCCCTCCACCCTTTCGCCCCCCCCTACCTCGGTACAGTCCAATACAGTTCCAATCTTTACTCATCCTCCCCCTACCATTCCCAATATTGTCTCCCATACAACATCTCTGAATTCCGAAACACTTGAAGCAATCTCTGAATATATTGCAGAGACCAAACCATCAATGGACACTGATCCACCTTCCGCTCTTTCTCTCTCCTCTGCTCCATCTGCGCAACTCCTTTCTTCACAGCGCACCGTTCCTTCGCTGCTTGAACATTTTCCACTGCCTCCGCATGTGGACTTTTCTAACCCTTCTAGTCCGTAGGAACCCTTACCTGCGGATTTCAAGTATCTTTATCATTGCCAATCATGGCCTTTTTACAGTGGAATATACGCGGCCTCAGGGGTAATCGGGGTGAGCTTCAGATGTTACTCTCCCAGTTTGCCCCTGTTGGTGTTTGCTTACAGGAACCAAAATTACACTCTGCTGTTATTTCTCACATCTCAGGCTATAATTTATTGTATTCTTCAGATCCTTTTCCTGATGGGACCTTTAATGAAAGTGCCCTTCTTCTCCGCACTGATATTCCGTACCATCAGCTATTTATTCATACTTCGCTGCATTACACAGCAGCCCGTATCCACTTACATAGGTGGTATACGCTCTGTTCTTTATATCTCTCTCCTTCTCGGGCATTATCTATTCCGGATTTTGCCTTCCTTGTTTCGTCATTACCGCCACCGATTCTGTTACTTGGTGATTTTAATGCCCACCATTTCCTCTGGGGAGGGTCTCACTGTGATTCCCGTGGAATTCAGTTAGAGGCTTTTCTTGCCACCCACCCCCTCCATGTTTTAAATACAGGTACTCACACCCATTTTGATCCTCGGACTCATACTCTCTCTTGCATCGATCTCTCAGTTTGCTCTTCCTCCGCCGCATTAGACTTTACTTGGTCTGTTCTCCCGGACTTACATGACAGTGATCATTTCCCAATCATTCTTACTTCCCCTTCATATTCGCCACCTCTTCGCACCCCACGCTGGCAATTTAATCGGGCAAATTGGAACCTTTACTCACACCTGACTGTTTTTAAAGAGGTTCCTTCTTCGTCCTCCATCGATGAGCTTTTACACCTCTTCTCGTCCTCCGTTTTCACCGCAGCTTCTCATTCTATACCCCAAACTTCGGGCAGGCATTCTCAGAAATGCGTGCCTTGGTGGTCTCCTGCTTGTGCTCGTGCAGTACGTTTGAAGCGCGCTGCATGGGGCAGGTACCGGTACAATAGAACCACAGAGCGACTCCTTGATTTTAAACAGAAGCGTGCGATCGCTCGCCGTGTCATCCGTGACGCTAAACGCACTTGCTGGCGAGATTATGTCTCCACCATCACCTCTGCTTCCTCTATGAGTGCAGTCTGGAAAAAAGTACGAAAACTGAGTGGTAAATATTCTCCTGACCCGGCTCCTGTTCTGCGGGTTGCCGGTGTTGATATAGCAAACCCACTAGATGTTGCCAATGAAATTGGCAATCATCTGGTCCGTATTTCTCAGGGACTCCATCTATGCCCCTCATTTCTTTCCTCAAAGTCTGCCAGAGAGTTAGCACCCTTGGACTTTTCTTCTCTCAGAGAAGAACAGTATAATGTGCCTTTTACACTTCAAGAACTGGAGGCAACACTCTCAGCTTGTCGATCATCGGCAGCTTGGCCCGACGACATTCATATTCGTATGCTACAACATTTACATCAGTCAGCCCTTGCAGTCCTATTACGCCTTTACAATCTTATTTGGTCACAAGGAGTTCTTCCACAGCTGTGGAAATCCGCCATTGTTCTCCCTTTCCGCAAACCAGGCACTACGGGACATGAAACCTCCCACTATCGTCCCATTGCTCTTACCAGTGCAGTTTGCAAAGTAATGGAACGTCTAGTAAATAGACGTTTAGTGTGGTATTTAGAGACACACAACAGTCTCTCCACTCGTCAATATGGCTTTCGTAAGGGACGTTCTACCATAGACCCCTTACTGCGCTTGGATACGTATGTTCGTAATGCCTTTGCGAATAACCACTCAGTTATTGCCATATTTTTTGACCTTGAGAAGGCATATGACACAACTTGGAGGTATAATATTTTAGCCCAAGCCCACTCCTTAGGCCTTCGAGGCAATCTACCATCCTTCCTTAAGAACTTTTTAACTGACAGGCATTTCCGTGTTCGGGTTAATAATGTGCTCTCCCCGGACTTTGTCCAAGCTGAAGGTGTCCCCCAGGGATGTGTTCTGAGCACAACACTTTTTCTCCTTGCTATTAATGATTTGGCCTCTAGTCTTCCATCAAATATTTGGTCATCACTCTATGTTGATGACTTCGCTATTGCCTGTGCAGGCGCTGACTGTCACCTCCTTACAGTTTCTCTCCAGCATGCAGTCGACCGTGTTTCCAATTGGGCCACCACACATGGGTTTAAATTTTCCAGCACTAAAACCCACCAAATCACTTTCACTAGACGCTCTGTCATCTCTGATCATCCTTTGTACCTCTATGGCTCACGTATCCCTGAACGTGATACAGTCAAGTTTCTGGGCCTCCTCTTTGATCGTAGGTTATCCTGGAAACCTCACATTACCTCTCTGAAGGCAACTTGTCACAGCCGGCTGAACCTTCTTAAAACCCTTGCTCATCTTTCGTGGGGAGCTGATCGTCGAACCCTCCTTCACCTACATTCCACCCTTATTTTATCGAAACTTGATTATGGTGACCAGATCTATTCAGCGGCATCTCCTGCTACTCTCTCTAGCCTTAACCCCATTCATCACCAAGGATTACGTTTATGCCTTGGTGCTTTTCGCTCTTCCCCTGTCGAAAGCCTCTATGCAGAAGCGAACGTTCCATCCTTATCCGATCGCCGTGATGCCCATTGCCTGCGCTACTATGTACGCTCTCATGATCTCCGCAATCCTTCCATTTATAGAATGGTCACTGATATTAGTAGACATTCTTTATTTGTTCGCCGCCCCTGCTTACTCCGTCCCTTCTCTCTTCGCCTTCATTCGCTCTTGTCTTCTCTTCAACTACCACCTTTCTATGTACATGTAGCATCTCACTTTTCCCTACCCCCCTGGGAAGTTCCAGCTGTTCGAGTCTGTTCTTTCTCCCTCCCTTGCTCGAAAGCCCAACTGTCTACGGTCGCTTCCCGCTCTCTTTTTCTTGACCACTTTCACTCTCATTCTCATGCCATTGCTGTGTACACAGATGGCTCTAAGTCTTCTGACGGCGTAGGATTCGCAGCAGTGTTTCCGGACAGCGTCGTACAAGGGCATTTACTATCTTCAGCTAGTATTTTTACTGCTGAATTATATGCCATCCTTACAGCACTTATCCGTATTGCATCTATGCCTGTGTCATCATTTGTGGTTGTCTCAGACTCCCTTAGTGCTTTACAGGCTATACAAAAATTTGATACACCTCACCCCTTAGTCCTCCGTATCCAACTTTGGCTACGCCGCATCTTTACTAAGCATAAAGATATTGTTTTTTGTTGGGTCCCTGGTCATGTTGACGTACAGGGCAATGAACAGGCAGACACTGCTGCGCGGTCAGCAGTACATGACCTACCAGTTTCTTATAGAGGTATTCCATGTACGGACTATTTTGCTGTAATATCTTCCCACCTTCACACCCGTTGGCAACAACGTTGGTCTACTATGCTCGGCAACAAACTTCAGTCTATTAAACCGAGTATAGGTTACTGGCCGTCTTCTTATCACCAGTGTCGAGGTTGGGAGACTACTCTCTCCCGTCTTCGCATTGGCCATACTCGTCTTACTCATGGATATCTCATGGAGAGGCGTCTTGCTCCTCTCTGTGAGAATTGCCAAGCTCCATTATCAGTCAGCCACATTCTGTTGGACTGCCCACTTTATCAACGAGCACGCAGAATTTACCTCTGTCGTCGTCTTCGCCCCGCTGCTCTCTCTTTACCTTCCCTTCTCGCTGATGGACCCACCTTTCATCCGGACTCTCTCATTGACTTTTTGACAACGACTGACTTACTTCACAAATTCTGATACTTTCAGCCCTTTCTACTTGTATCTCTTGCTACCCTCTACCCCCGTACTATCCCCTGCCCCGCTGTTTTCTGTAACCTCCTGATCATCCCCCCTCCCTTCTGCCATCCAATTCCCTTGCTTCCTTCCCTACCCTGCAGCGCTGTATAGCCCTTGTGGCTTAGCGCTTCTTTTTGATTATAATAATAATAATAATGTGAGTGTACCTGGTAAAGTGTATGGTAGTTATTATAGAAAGAATTAAGAGTAGGACAGAGAGTAGCATAGCAGAAGAACAAGGAGGCTTTAGGAAAGGTAGGGGGTGTGTAGACCAAGTGTTTACAGTGAAACATATAGGTGAACAGTATTTAGATTAGGATAAAGAGGTTTGTGTGGCATTTATGGATTTGGAAAAAGTATGACAGGGTGGATAGGGGGGCAATATGGCAGATGTTGCAGGTGTATGGTATGGGAGGTAGGTTACAGAAAGCAGTGAAGAGTTTTTACGAGGATAGTGAGGATCAGGTTAGAGTATGTAGGAGAAAGGGAGATTATTTCCCAGTAAAAGTAGGCCTTAGACAAGGATGTGTGATGTCACCATTGTTGTTCAATATATTTATAGATGGGGTTATAAGAGAAGTGAATGCAAGGGTCTTGGCAAAAAATGTGGAATTAAAAAATAAAGAATCAAACAAAAAGTGGGAGTTGTCACAGTTGCTCTTTGCTGATGACACTACTTTTGGGAGATTCTGAAGAGAAGTTGCAGAGGTTGATTGGTGGATTTGGTAGGGTATGTAAAAGAAGAAAATTAAAAGTGAATATAGGAAAGAATAAGGTTATCAGGATAACAAAACGATTAGGTGATGAAAGATTGGATATCAAATTGGTGGAAGAGAGTATGGAAGAGATGAATGTATTCAGATATTTGGGAGTGGACGTGTCAGCAGATGGGTCTATGGAAGATGAGGTGAATTGATGAGGGGAAAAGGGTGATTGGTGAACTTAGGAGTGTTTGGAGACAAAGAACTTTGTCTGTGGAAGCAAAGAGGGGAATGTATGAGAGTATAGTTGTACCAACGCTCTTGTATTTGTGTGAAGCATGGGTGATGAATGTTGCAGTGAGGAGAAGGCTGGAGGCAGTGGAGATGTCATGTCTGAGGCAATGTGTGGTGTGAATATAATGCAGAGAATTCGTAGTTTGGAAATTAGGAGAAGGTATGGGATTACTAAACCTATTATCCAGAGGGCTGAGGAGGGGTTGTTGAGGTGGTTTGGACATGTATAGAGAATGGAGCAAAACAGAAGGACTTCGAGAGTGTATAAATCTGTAGTGGAGGGAAGGCGGGGTAGAGGTTGGCCTAGGAAGGGTTGGAGGGAGGGGGTAAAGGAGGTTTTGTGTGTGAGGGGCTTGGACTTCCAGCAAGTGTGCAAGTGTGCTGTTGGAGTGTAAGCCAAGTAACATTTATGAAGGGATTCAGGGAAACCAACAGGCCGGACTTAAGTCCTGAAGATGGGAAGTACAGTGTCTACACTCTGAAGGAAGGGTGTTAATGTTGCAGTTTTATATCTGTAGTGTAAAGCACCCCTCTGGCAAGAAAGTGATGGAGTGAATGATAATGAAAGTTTTTCTTTTTCGGGCCACCCTGCCTTGGTGACAATCGGCTGATGTGTTAATAAAATAAAATAATGAGTGCACAATACAGTGGTACCTTGGGATACAAACAGCTCAAAGCACGAACAATTATTTAAGTGCTTTGGAAGTGTATTTTTGGGGGTCTGACACAGATTAATCTAATTTACATTATTCTTTATGGGAACAAATTCGTTTGGCATCAGCACTCGAACAACCTTCTGGAACGAAATAAGTTCGTATCATGAGGTACCACTGTATGTGTATTTTACTTTTTTATTCTTTTTTAATGCCTAGTTCTATTGCTAACTTAATGTATGTTAGTATAAACTTGTTATCTAGTATTTATATGCATTTAAAAGTTTAAAGAAAGGGTGTTCCACTTTACGGTGATTTCTGCTTTACGGTGGTAGCCTCGAACCTAACCTGCCATATAAGTGGGGCTGATATTATTTATACAATTATTACAGTATTGCATAACAATAAATCTTCTATTTTTTGGTGTGAATAAAAATTCTTTGTGAATAAAAAATCAAAATGGAATTCATGTGTAAAGCTTTGAAACATAACTAGCAAATAGAGGAAATGTTATTTTAGTGTCAGGAATGCCTGCATTGTTTATTCTGGACCCTATTTTGAAATTGGGATATTTTGAACTTTGTGTGAAATTGGCCAAATTACCAATTTCTGATCACTTTATTGGATAGATGAAATAGTTGATTAGGCAGTTTCTTGTGCTCAATCGATAAAATAGAAGTGATACTAGAGAAATAGCTAAGAATTTGGTCGACTGGAACAATGTAATTGGCCTAAAATAGGAGTTAAAGTGGGCAAAATCACCAATGCATAAATATCGCTGACGCAGCAAAATTCATGATAGCGTAATTTCGTCAATTTTCTATCATATTTTGTACTTTGTTTTATTACCTTCTGAAAAAGATTCTCTACCATTTCACAAGAAAAAATAATTTTTTTTTTTTGAAAATTCTTGAACCTTGTGGACAGGTTTCAGATCGGGGGTCTGGACCCTGAAAGGGTTAATGCTGCAGTGAAAAGAATGCTAAGGGCAGCAAAGACTCATGTCTGAGAGCATTGCGATGTGAATATCATGCAAAGAATTCGGAGCATAGAAATTAAAGGGCAATGTAGGATGCCCAAGGGTGTATAGCTCAGAGAGCTGAGGAGGGGTTGTTGAGATAGACAGTTTATGCATGTAGAGAAGTTGGACAAGGATAGACTGGTGAAGAAAGTTAGAAGAGGGAAGGGTTGTGCCTGGAATGGTTTGAGGGAGGGGGTGCAAGAGGCTTTGAGTTTTAGGGGCTTGAGTATCCAGTAGGCTTTTGCATATTAGAAGTGAATGAGGACAGGTGGTTGTTAATAGACAGTCCCTTTTTGTGTGTAAAGGGTAACTTTTATCAATGAATGGAGGTATACCGGTTAGATTTGAGTCCTAGAAGTGGGAAAGACAGTGCCTACACTCTGAAGGAGGGCTGGGAATGTTGCAGTCAAAGGGGTAATCTGATTGTGATATCAGCACACTTTTTGGAAGGACGGTGATTGGACGAATGTTGGTGAATGTTTTCTTCACTCTGCCTTGGTGGGGGATGGCTGTTGAGTTTAAAAAAATATACATACATCATGCAGAGAATTCGTAGTTTGGATATTAAAAGTAGTTGTGGGATTACTAGAAGTATTATCCAGGGTAGGTTTAAAAATGTAGTGTTAGTGTTCAGCAGAAGTTTGTGGTTACAGGAAAGTGGGTGCGGGAGGGAAGAGGAGCGATTGGTGGAATGATGATGTAAAGAGAGTAGTAAGGGAGAAAAAGTTAGCATATGAGAAGTTTTTACAAAGTAGAAGTGATGCAAGGAGGGAAGAGTATATGGAGAAAAAGAGAGAGGTTAAGAGAGTGGTGAAGCAATGTAAAAAGAGAGCAAATGAGAGAGTGGGTGAGATGTTACCAAAAAATTTTGTTGAAAATAAGAAAAAGTTTTGGAGTGAGATTAACAAGTTAAGGAAGCCTAGAGAACAAATGGATTTGTCAGTTAAAAATAGGAGAGGAGAGTTATTAAATGGAGAGTTAGAGGTATTGGGAAGATGGAGGGAATATTTTGAGGAATTGTTAAATGTTGATGAAGATAGGGAAGCTGTGATTTTGTGTATAGGGCAAGGAGGAATAACATCTTGTAGGAGTGAGGAAGAGCCAGTTGTGAGTGTGGGGGAAGTTCGTGAGGCAGTAGGTAAAATGAAAGGGGGTAAGGCAGCCGGGATTGATGGGATAAAGATAGAAATGTTAAAAGCAGGTGGGGATATAGTTTTGGAGTGGTTGGTGCAATTATTTAATAAATGTATGGAAGAGGGTAAGGTACCTAGGGATTGGCAGAGAGCATGCATAGTTCCTTTGTATAAAGGCAAAGGGGACAAAAGAGAGTGCAAAAATTATAGGGGGATAAGTCTGTTGAGTATACCTGGTAAAGTGTATGGTAGAGTTATTATTGAAAGAATTAAAAGTAAGACTGAGAATAGGATAGCAGATGAACAAGGAGGCTTTAGGAAAGGTAGGGGATGTGTGGACCAGGTGTTTACAGTGAAACATATAAGTGAACAGTATTTAGATAAGGCTAAAGAGGTTTTTGTGGCATTTATGGATTTGGAAAAGGCGTATGACAGGGTGGATAGGGGGGCAATGTGGCAGATGTTGCAGGTGTATGGTGTAGGAGGTAGGTTACTGAAAGCAGTGAAGAGTTTTTACAAGGATAGTGAGGCTCAAGTTAGAGTACATAGGAAAGAGGGAAATTATTTCCCAGTAAAAGTAGGCCTTAGACAAGGATGTGTGATGTCACCGTGGTTGTTTAATATACAGTGGACCCCCGGTTAACGATATTTTTTCACTCCAGAAGTATGTTCAGGTGCCAGTACTGACCGAATTTGTTCCCATAAGAAATATTGTGACGTAGATTAGTCCATTTCAGACCCCCAAACTTACATGTGCAAACGCACTTACATAAATACACTTACATAATTGGTCGCATTCGGAGGTAATCGTTATGCGGGGGTCCACTGTATTTATAGATGGGGTTGTAAGAGAAGTAAATGCGAGGGTCTTGACAAGAGGCGTGGAGTTAAAAGATAAAGAATCACACATAAAGTGGGAGTTGTCACAGTTGCTCTTTGCTGATGACACTGTGCTCTTGGGAGATTCTGAAGAGAAGTTGCAGAGATTGGTGGATGAATTTGGTAGGGTGTGCAAAAGAAGAAAATTAAAGGTGAATACTGGAAAGAGTAAGGTTATGAGGATAACAAAAATATTAGGTGATGAAAGATTGGATATCAGATTGGAGGGAGAGAGTATGGAGGAGGTGAATGTATTCAGATATTTGGGAGTGGACGTGTCAGCAGATGGGTCTATGAAGGATGAGGTGAATCATAGAATTGATGAGGGGAAAAGGGTGAGTGGTGCACTTAGTAGTCTGTGGAGACAAAGAACTTTGTCCTTGGAGGCAAAGAGGGGAATTTATGAGAGTATAGTTTTACCAACACTCTTATATGGGTGTGAAGCATGGGTGATGAATGTTGCAGCGAGGAGAAGGCTGGAGGCAGCGGAGATGTCATGTCTGAGGGCAATGTGTGGTGTGAATATAATGCAGAGAATTCGTAGTTTGGAAGTTAGGAGGAGGTGCGGGATTACCAAAACTGTTGTCCAGAGGGCTGAGGAAGGGTTGTTGAGGTGGTTCGGACATGTAGAGAGAATGGAGTGAAACAGAATGACTTCAAGAGTGTATCAGTCTGTAGTGGAAGGAAGGCGGGGTAGGGGTCGGCCTAGGAAAGGTTGGAGGGAGGGGGTAAAGGAGGTTTTGTGTGCGAGGGGCTTGGACTTCCAGCAGGCGTGCGTGAGCGTGTTTGATAGGAGTGAATGGAGACGAATGGTTTTTAATACTTGACGTGCTGTTGGAGTGTGAGCAAAGTAACATTTATGAAGGGGTTCAGGGAAACCGGCAGGCCGGACTTGAGTCCTGGAGATGGGAAGTACAGTGCCTGCACTCTGAAGGAGGGGTGTTAATGTTGCAGTTTAAAAACTGTAGTGTAAAGCACCCTTCTGGCAAGACAGTGATGG
The DNA here is from genome assembly GCF_038502225.1 of Cherax quadricarinatus. Taxonomy (NCBI): domain Eukaryota; kingdom Metazoa; phylum Arthropoda; class Malacostraca; order Decapoda; family Parastacidae; genus Cherax; species Cherax quadricarinatus. The sequence goes on along the minus strand of NC_091316.1, from coordinate 34,964,446 downwards.
AGTGAATGATGGTGAAAGTTTTTCTTTTTCGGGCCACCCTGCCTTGGTGGGAATCGGCCAGAGTGATAATAAAATAAAATAAATAAAATGAAAAATTATCCAGAGAGCTGAGGTAGGGTTATTGAGGTGGTTTAGACATTGAGATGGTGGAGTATGATAGGATGACTTGGAATGTATATAAATCTTTAGTGGAGGGATGGTGGGGTAAGTGTCATCCTAAGAAAGGTTAGATGGAGGGGGGTAAAGGAGGTTTTGTATGTGAAGGGCTTGGACATCCAACAGGCAAGTGTGAGCATGTTAGACAGGAATGAGTGGAGGCAAGCAGTTTTTATGACTTGATGTGCTGTTGGAGTGTGAGCAAAGTAACATTTATGAAGGAATTCAGGGAAACCAGTTAGCCAGACTTGAATCCTACAGGTGGGAATACAGTGCCTACACTCTGAGGGAGGGGTGGGGATGTTGCAGTTTGGAGGGTAACCTGAGCTGTAATGCCAGTGCACCCCTGGCAAGACAGTGAATGGAGTGAATGATAGTCAAAATGTTTGCCTTTCATGTTGCCCTACCTTGGTAGGAGATAGATGGTGTGTTAAAAAAATACGTAAATGTGTTAAAAAAATATGTATATACATACTTAAACACACACACACACACACACACACATATATACATACAGTGGTACCTTGAGTTACAAACTTAATTTGTTCAAGAAGGCTGTTCGAGTACAGATACCGAACAAATTTGTTCCCATAAGGAATAATGTAAATTAGATTAGTCCGTTTCAGACCCCAAAAAATAAACTTACATAATTGTTTGAGTTGGGAACTG
>NC_091316.1:34821121-34958621 GCF_038502225.1 Cherax quadricarinatus | reverse complement strand
AGTAAGTTTAGATCTATGAAGAGTGGGGGGGTGTGTTGCCAGGGATGGGATTTAGTGATTATTCTTACTGCAGCTTTTTGTTGGGTTATTATTGGCTTTAGGTGTGTTGCTGCAGTTGATCCCCAAGCACAAATAGCATAGGTGAGGTATGGATAAATAAGTGAGTGGTATAGTGTGAGAAGGGCATTTTGCAGCACGTAGTATCGTATCTTGGAGAGGATCCCAACTGTTTTGGATACTTTTTTGGTTATGTGTTGGATATGGGTGCTGAAATTCAGGTTGTTGTCAAGGTATAGGCCTAGGAATTTGCCCTCATTATGTCTGGTAATTAGAGTGTTGTCGATCTTAATGTTAATTTGTGCATCTCCTGCTCTGCTACCAAACATAATATAGTAGGTTTTGTCAGTGTTAAGCATAAGTTTATTGGCTGTCATCCAAGTCGATATTTTGATCAGCTCCTCGTTAACAATGGTGTTGAGGGTGGCAAGATTAGGGTGAGAGATGACGTAAGTCGTGTCGTCAGCAAAGAGAATGGGTTTCAGGTGTTGGGATACGTTTGGAAGATCATTGATGTATATGAGGAAGAGCAGGGGACCAAGGACACTTCCCTGCGGAACTCCAGTATCAAGTGGCCGTGTTGTTGATGCTGTGTCTTTAATGGTAACATACTGATACCTATTAGTAAGGTAAGATTTGAAATAAGCAAGCGCATGGCCTCTTGTACCGTAATGGTCAAGTCTGTGGAGTAGGATGTCATGGTCTACTGTGTCAAAAGCTTTTCTTAGGTCAATAAAAATTCCTAGTGGATATTCCTTATTTTCCAATGCTGTGTAAAGCAGATCTAGCATTTTTATGATTGCATCATTAGTGCTTTTATTTTTCCTAAATCCAAATTGGCAGGGGTTGAGTATGTTTTGTGCTGTTATAAATGAATATAGTCTCCTGTGCATGAGTTTCTCAAAGATTTTGGATAGCAATGGTAAGTTTGATATTGGCCTATAGTTGTTTAAGTCTGTAGGGTCACCACCTTTATGTATTGGTGTAACCCTTGCCATCTTGAGTAGTTTCGGGAAGGTGCTAGTTTCTAGTGACTTGTTAAAAAGTAATGAAATAGCATGCGAAAGGATATGGGCCGCTCGCTTGTACAGTAATGGTGGGACATTAGACAGATTCCCTGAGTTGTTTTTAAGTGACTTTATAATCTCGGTGACTTCCGAGGGCTCAGTTGGTGCAAGATAGAAGGAATTTGGGAAATTCCCATCTAGGTAGTCCCCGGCATGGGCATTAGTATGTGGGATTTTATTGGCGAGATTAGATCCTATGGTTGAGAAGAAGTCGTTTATCTTGTTAGCTGTGTCAGTGGGATGTAGTGGTGTTTCATTAGGTTTAGTTAGGACAATATTCTTGGTTTTTTTCAGTTTGTGGGTCCCTAGAATCTGAGAGTGTTTTCCAGGTCTTTTTTATATCTCCTCTAGTGTCTGTGAATCTACTGGAGTAGTATAGTTGTTTGGCTTTCTTTATTACTTTGGTGAGAACTGATGAATAGTGTTTAAGAATATCTTTGTGTATTAAGCCCTGTCTATATTGCTTTTCATATTGGTGTTTCTTGTCAATGGATTTCAGAATGGTGCTGGTTAGCCATGGGCAACCAAGCCGTTTGTTTGTGATCTGTTTCGTTTTTATAGGACAATGTTTGTTGTATAGTCTAAGTAATTTGTTAAGAAAAATGTCTGTCCAGTCATCAATACCATTGGCCTTGGAGAATTCTGTAGGCCAGTCAACAATCTCTAGGTCAGCTGTGAACTTCCTTATTGAGGCCTCGTCATGGAGTCTAAATGAGACTTTGTTGTATTCAAGTGGTGGTTTATTAATGTTTGTCAGGAGGAAGGTAGGGTAGTGGTCTGTAGTGCTATCTGTGATTATCCCTGATTTAAGGGGGGCTAGTATATTGGTCCATATGTGGTCTATTATGGTTGCACTTGTCTCAGTGAGCCTGGTTGGTTTAGTTATTGTTGGTATGAGAAGTGTGTTGTTCATATTGTTGATGAAATCAGTTACAGGCTGATCATCTAGTAAGCCAAGGTTGATGTTGAAGTCTCCAGCTAAGAGAAGGTGGTGCTTATTCATTTGTCTGTTTGTTATTAGTGACTTTAATTTCTCACTGAAATTTGGGATGTTTGTGTGAGGTATCCGGTAAATGGCACCAATTGTTATAGGTGTCTTAAGGTTTTTTACAGTAAAATTAGCAAAAATGTATTCCCCATATTCATCACTAAAGCAAGTGGTGCTAATACAAGATAACTGGTTAGAGTAATAGATTGCAATACCACCCCCAACTTGGTTTGGTCTGCAGTTGTGAATTGCTGTGTATCCTGGTAGAGGGTAGATATCTATTGTGTCCTTCTTAAGCCAGGTCTCAGTAAGAATAATGCAGGAGAAGGGTGTCTTTAGTGATTCAAGGAGTGCCAGGAGGTAATCATAGTGTTTGCTTAAGGACCTGATGTTGTAGTTAAGTACTGATAGACTTTTAGCATTGTTTAGGATAGTGCTGGCTTGTGATGCTGTGTAATAAAGGCAGTTACTTTCCAATAGGTTTTGATTGGGTGTCAGATTATGGAGGTTTAGATCAGGGTCAACGTGATCAATCATCTTCTAGGTTTAAATTATGGTTATTTATATCCTGAGTTATGTGTTGAGTTCTAGTACTGATATCTGTAGTGGTGGGAAGCTTGGATAAGTATATAGCTAGAGTATTTTGGTCATATAGAGTATAGTCACTACTACACATAATGAAGTTGATGTTGTCTATGTGTTGTGCTGGAATGAACTAAAGTACAACTAGGTATAAACTAGTAATATAAAAATTACAAATTTAAAATAGAACAAGACTCTCATTTGTAATTGCACTAAGGTCTAATATAATGACTTTTGTGGAGTCTATGTTTTGAGCTAGAATGAGCTATAGTACAACTAGATTTAATCTAATAATATAAAAATACAAATTAAAAATAGCACCAGTCTCTCACTAGTAATTGCAATATGGTCTAATATAATGAATTTGGTATTGACTATAGTACAACTGAGTTTAATCTAATAATATAAAAAGGCACAAAACTCTCAATTGTAATTGCACTAAGGTGTTTTTGGAAAAACATACTTAGAAATATGATAGAAAAAAGCTGATTGCATCAACATGTTGCCAGAATTATGCACTATTTTTTGGTAAGAAAACATTGTTTTCCATAATTTTTAAGTTTGTTTTTTTATCACTCCAAAAATGCTCGTCAGTCCCTTAAAGCGAGTCAAATGATGGTGTGATATGCCTTACATGACAGAAAATATGGTACATTGCTGGAAAAAACTAACTATCTCTGTTATTGTTCATCACATTAATAAATAAGATAATGAAAGCTATCAGCCTAATCTGAAAACAGATGTAGCATAGGAATTTTCCCTCTGTGCATCTTGTGATGGGTGATCCATTTAGCTCTGTTAAGTGGAACATTTGTGGCTGTTTCCAAACTAAATGAAGTAGGTTTTGTCAGTATTGAGTGTAAGCTTGTTAGTCATCATCCAGGTAGATATTTTCTGCAATTCAGCATCAACAGTGTTGGCCATTATGACTGGGTTTGGGGGAGAGAAGACGTATGTTGTGCCATCTGCAAATAATATTGGTTTGAGTATTTGTGATGTATTCAGTAGGTCATTGATGTAAATGAGAAAGAGGAGAGGGCCAAGGACACTTCCTTGTGTGACCCCAACTGTAATTGGTTGTGTGGAAGAGTTATCCCAATTTGTGTACACATATTGGCTTCTGTTACTAAGGTATGACTTTAAGTAATTGAGGGAGGGCCCCCTTTTACTATAGTGTGTTAATTTAATGTGCAGCAAATCGTGGTCGACTGTATCAAAAGCTTTACGTAAATCAATGAAGATTCCCAGTGGGACTTTTCTTCTTGAGAGTAGTGTATATTAGTTCTAGCATGTGTACAGTAGCATTATTTGTGCTTTTATTAGTCCTGAATCCAAACTGAGAGGGGTTGAGTATGTCTTGAGAGACGAGGTAGGAATAGATCTGTCTATGAATTAATTTTTCAAAGATTTTAGAGAGCAGAGGTAAGTTAGATATTGGTCTGTAGTTATTCAAGTCTGTTTGATCTCCTCCTTTGTGAATCGGGGTGACCCTCGCTATTTTGAGAATTGATGGGAAGGTGGAGGGTCGATGGATTTGTTAGTGTTGCAATAATTGGTGACAGTACTTGAGAAGCTCTTTTGTACATAAATGGTGGTAAGTTATTTATATCTCCTGCCTTGTTTTTAAGGGCGTTGATGAACGAGACTTCTGTTGGGGTGGTTGGAGCTAGGAATAGTGTATTCAGGTAGGTACCCATGAGGTAGTCTGATGGATGGGTGTTTTAGCTTGGGATTTTGCTCACTAGATTCTTTCCTATAGTGGAGAAGAAAACATTGAGTCTGTTTGCTGTTTCAGTTGGTGAGAGTAGGGGTTCCTCTGATTTTGTTAATTTCAGTGTTTTGCTTTTCGATGTCTTTTTAGTTCCTAGAATTTCAGATAGGGTTTTCCAGGTTTTTTTCATATCACATTTTAAGTTATGTAATCTATTCTCATAATATAATTTCTTTGACCTTCTTATCAGGCTGGTAAGGATTAACAAGTAACGTTTAGAATAGTCTCTGGTTATTTGGCCCATTCTATACTGTTTTTTCATATAGATGCTTTGTGTTAATGGATTTAAGGATGTTGGGTGTTAGCCAGGGACTGTTTAGTGTCTTAGCTGTGATCTGTTTAGTTTTTGGGGGCAATGCTTGTTAAAGAGGTAATGGGTTTTTTGTAGAAAATTATTAATGCATTCATCAGTATCTGTATATGTTTCTAGCTCATTCCAGTCGATGTTATTCATAACTGTTATAAAGTTATAAACTGCTGTCTCATTATGTAGTCTGAAGGTAACTTTAGTAGTGTCTTGGGACAATTTACTTAGGTTGGTTATGAGAAAGGTAGGGTAGTGGTCTGTGGTGTTGTCTCTGATAATGCCTGATTTTAAAGGAGATATGGTGTTAGTCCAGATGTGGTCTAATAAGGAGACACTGGCCTTGGAGATTCTTGTGGGTTTTGTTATTGTTGGTAGAAACAAGCAGTTGATCGTAATTTTTGTGAATTCGGTAACTTGTGGGTCCTGGTCATGTAGGAGATTTATGTTGAAATCTCCTATGAGCAGTAAGTGGTCTTTGTTCATGTGCACATCAGTTATCATGTTTTCTAATTTGTCACTAAAATGGTAAATGTTCGACTGTGGTACTCTGTAGATGTTTATGACTGTGAGGAGTTTTTGCAGGTCTTTTTATTTAAATTTAGCTATTGTATATTCTCCATAGTCAGAGGGCTAAAGAGGGGTTGTTGAGGTGTTTTGGTCATTTAGAAAGAATGGATCAAAGTAGAATGACATGGAGAGCGTATAAATCTGTAGGGGAAGGAAGGTGGGGTAGGGGTCGCCCTCGAAAAAGTTGGAGGGAGGGGGTAAAGGAGGTTTTGTGGGCAAGGGGCTTGGACTTCCAGCAAGTGTGCATGAGCGTGTTAGATAAGAGTGAATGGAGACGAATGGTATTTGGGACCTGACGAGCTGTTGGAGTGTGAACAGGGTAATATTTAGTGAAGGGATTCAGGGAAACCGGTTATTTTTATATAGCTGGACTTGAGTCCTGGAAATGGGAAGTACAATGCCTGCACTTTAAAGGAGGGGTTTGGGATATTGGCAGTTTGGAGGGATATGTTGTATATCTTTATACTTATATGCTTCTAAACTCTTGTATTCTGAGCACCTCTGCAAAAATGGTGATTGTGTGAGTGAGGTGAAAGTGTTTAATGATGAAAGTATTTTCTTTTTGGGGATTTTCTTTCTTTTTGGGTCACCCTGCCTCGGTGGGAGATGGCCGACTAGTTAAAAAAAAAAAAAAAAAAAAAATTTCCTCCCTTTTGCAAGAATTATTGATACTGACCATGTAGTCAGAAACTGTAAGGCTGGAGATGAAGTCCTGGTAGTCAGTAAATGTGGGGCTGATAGTGCTGTCCTGGGAGACAGTAATGGTGAAGCTGGAGGTGCTGTCCTGGGAGACAGTAATGGTGAAGCTGGAGGTGCTGTCCTGGGAGACAGTAATGGTGAAGCTGGAGGTGCTGTCCTGGGAGACAGTAATGGTGAAGCTGGAGGTGCTGTCCTGGGAGACAGTAATGGTGAAGCTGGAGATGCTGTCCTGGGAGACAGAAATGGTGAAGCTGGAGATTTTGTCCAGGTAGTCGGGAACTATACGCAGGAAGGAATACGTATAAATGACCTCATAGGGGACAGGAGCCATAGCAGGGAAACAAGTGTAGTCAAAGATAAGATAAAACCAATATTGCAAGCTAGAAATACCGCAGGAAATAGCAGACAAGAGGACTCCACTAGCAATAGTGAGGATATATTACCAAAAACAACTGGTGGGAGCTCCATTGTTGGTGCTAGGGAGGATAGAAGTAAGACAGGGAAACATGCACCAACAGGGAATACAGTCACAGAAACCCAAGGCAAACGGAAACCAAGCCTGTGCACATACTATGCACTTGGTATCTGCTGGCATGGGAAATCTGGAAAAACAGATGGGACATGCAACTATGACCACCCTAGAAAATGCCATGCCCATATGACAACAGGAAAATGCAAACTCCCTTCCTGTAAGCTTTTTCACCCTGAACTGTGTACCTCTTCAGTACAGGAAAGACTGTGCTATAACTTAAATTGCCAGGCATACCATCTAAAGGGGACAAAAAGATACAAAACATCTAGGCCATGGGAAAACCTGGGTAGCCACAGCCACTCAAGAGGGAGAGGTTTTTTAGTGCCAGGAAGGAAAAAAAACTGGCAGGAAATGGCAGAAATCATACACCAAATCCAGTCATTCCTGGAGTGGAACCACAGTCAATGGCCTCCACTCCAAACCAACAGATACAGATACTAATGCCAGAAAAAAAATCCCCCCCAGTACCAACAATACCACCAGTCCGATAACATTCTTTTTTGCAAATATACAGGGTCTAAAGCCAGCAACAAACAAAATACCTTTCATCCGTGGACTGCTTGCAGAGGCAAAGGCAATGTTCGCGGCTTTCACTGAGACCCACATAAAGGATCACTTGGACAACGAAATATGGATCCCAGGTTACAACCTATACAGATGTGACAGAGTGAACAGGCAAAAGGGGGGGGGTTGGCCTGGACATTGCAGAGTCACTTGTTTGCACAGAACTGCTTAATGCCTCAAATGATGTAGTGGAAGTTTTAGCAGTAAAGGTCGAGAACCAAAACCTAGTCATTGTGGTAGTCTACAAGCCTCCGGATGCAACATCCCAGCAATTCCAGGAACAGCTGTTAAAAAATGACCACTGTCTGGAAAATCTTCCAGCTCCTGCACCCAACATCTTGCTTCTGGGGGATTTCAACTTAAGGCACCTAAAATGGAGGAATATAGCAAATAATATTGTTGCAGTAATAACACCAGGAGGCAGCTCTGATGAAAACTCACACTCACACGAGCTTTTAAATCTCTGCACAAAATTCAATTTAAACCAGCAAATAATAGAGCCTACTAGACTGGAGAATACACTAGACCTCATCTTCACTAACAATGATGATCTGATAAGAAATGTCACCATATCAAAAACAATATACTCAGATCACAACATAATTGAGGTTCAGACATGTATGCGTGGAGCCCCAGACCGACATAATGAGACTAGTCACGAGGGAGCATTCACCAAATTCAACTTCAATAACAAAAACATAAAGTGGGACCAATTCCTAACCGATATAAGCTGGGAAGAGATACTAAGCAACACAGACCCCAACTTATGCCTAGAACAGATTAACTCGGTGGCACTCGATGTTTGCACAAGGCTTATTCCTCTAAGAAAAAGGAGGAGTAGATGTAAAATAGAAAGAGACAGGCGCTCCCTTTACAGGCGACGGAAAAGAATAACAGAGCGGCTAAAAGGGGTCAATATATCTGAAATGCGTAGGGAGACACTGGTCAGAGAAATAGCAAGCATCGAACTTAAGCTAAAAGAATCCTTTAGGAGTCAGGAATCGCGGGAAGAACTAAAAGCCATAAATGAAATCGAAAGAAACCCAAAGTATTTCTTCTCCTATGCCAAATCAAAATCGAGAACAACGTCCAGTATTGGGCCCCTACTTAAACAAGATGGGTCCTACACAGATGACAGCAAGGAAATGAGTGAGCTACTCAAGTCCCAGTATGACTCAGTTTTTAGCAAGCCGCTAACCAGACTGAGAGTCGAAGATCAAAATGAATTTTTTATGAGAGAGCCACAAAATTTGATTAACGCAAGCCTATCCGATGTTATCCTGACGCCAAATGACTTCGAACAGGCGATAAATGACATGCCCATGCACTCTGCCCCAGGGCCAGACTCATGGAACTCTGTGTTCATCAAGAACTGCAAGAAGCCCCTATCACGAGCCTTTTCCATCCTATGGAGAGGGAGCATGGACACGGGGGTCGTCCCACAATTACTAAAAACAACAGACATAGCCCCACTCCACAAAGGGGGCAGTAAAGCAACAGCAAAGAACTACAGACCAATAGCACTAACATCCCATATCATAAAAATCTTTGAAAGGGTCCTAAGAAGCAAGATCACCACTCATTTAGAAACCCATCAGTTACACAACCCAGGGCAACATGGGTTTAGAACAGGTCGCTCCTGTCTGTCTCAACTATTGGATCACTACGACAAGGTCCTAAATGCACTAGAAGACAAAAAGAATGCAGATGTAATATATACAGACTTTGCAAAAGCCTTCGACAAGTGTGACCATGGCGTAATAGCGCACAAAATGCGTGCTAAAGGAATAACAGGAAAAGTCGGTCGATGGATCTATAATTTCCTCACTAACAGAACACAGAGAGTAGTTGTCAACAGAGTAAAGTCCGAGGCAGCTACGGTGAAAAGCTCTGTTCCACAAGGCACAGTACTCGCTCCCATCTTGTTCCTCATCCTCATATCCGACATAGACAAGGATGTCAGCCACAGCACCGTGTCTTCCTTTGCAGATGACACCCGAATCTGCATGACAGTGTCTTCCATTGCAGACACTGCAAGGCTTCAGGCGGACATCAACCAAATCTTTCAGTGGGCTGCAGAAAACAATATGAAGTTCAACGATGAGAAATTTCAATTACTCAGATATGGTAAACATGAGGAAATTAAATCTTCATCAGAGTACAAAACAAATTCTGGCCACAAAATAGAGCGAAACACCAACGTCAAAGACCTGGGAGTGATCATGTCGGAGGATCTCACCTTCAAGGACCATAACATTGTATCAATCGCATCTGCTAGAAAAATGACAGGATGGATAATGAAAACCTTCAAAACTAGGGAGGCCAAGCCCATGATGACACTCTTCAGGTCACTTGTTCTATCTAGGCTGGAATATTGCTGCACACTAACAGCACCTTTCAAGGCAGGTGAAATTGCCGACCTAGAAAATGTACAGAGAGCTTTCACGGCGCGCATAACAGAGATAAAACACCTCAATTACTGGGAGCGCTTGAGGTTCCTAAACCTGTATTCCCTGGAACGCAGGAGGGAGAGATACATGATTATATACACCTGGAAAATCCTAGAGGGACTAGTACCGAACTTGCACACGAAAATCACTCACTACAAAAGCAAAAGACTTGGCAGACGATGCACCATCCCCCCAATGAAAAGCAGGGGTGTCACTAGCACGTTAAGAGACCATACAATAAGTGTCAGGGGCCCGAGACTGTTCAACTGCCTCCCAGCACACATAAGGGGGATTACCAACAGACCCCTGGCAGTCTTCAAGCTGGCACTGGACAAGCACCTAAAGTCAGTTCCTGATCAGCCGGGCTGTGGCTCATACGTTGGTTTGCGTGCAGCCAGCAGCAACAGCCTGGTTGATCAGGCTCTGATCCACCAGGAGGCCTGGTCACAGACCGGGCCGCGGGGGCGTTGACCCCCGGAACTCTCTCCAGGTAAACTCCAGGTAAACATTCATGTTGATTTAAGTAGTTTATAGCTGTTCCACCCCCTAGCTGGTCTGTCCTACAGTTGTGTATGGCTTTGTAACCAGGAATGGCATAGACATCTGTAGTACCAGGCTTTAGCTAGGTTTCTGTGAGTGTGATGATTGACACACTAGTATGCAGGGAATTGAGTAATGCTGTGAGGTCATTATGATGTTTGCTCAAAGATCTGACATTGTAATTAACGATAGTTATATTATTGTTGGCTCTGAGTAATGTCTTTGCTTGATCTGCTGTATAATAATTGCAGTTACTGTTCAATGTGTGTAAGTCATTTAATAAAAGGTTGATATCAGGATCAAGGCTCATAATCATATGATTGTGTGTGATTCTACAACTAGACTTTAGAACAAAGTATTATGTTGGACTTAATATTATGAAACTGAACTTAATTAATTGGTGTCAGACTCTGTAAGATTTGCATCTCAAAGGAAGCTGGTCAGTTCATTTTCATTTGTGATATAGTACACATGGCCTACATTTGTTTTCCTTAATAGAATTTGTCCATCACGTGCGAAGCACTGGTGAATTTTGTCATTATTCTCATGTTTAAGTTTTCTTACTCTGTACAGGAGGTTCTGACGTTTTCTTGTAAGATGCTCATTTGTGTATACAGCAGGGCCCCGCTTTACAGCTTTTCGTTTTACGGTATTCTGCTAATAGTCATTTCAAATTATGACCTAAACTCTCGGTACGGCTCCCCCACCTGACTTTCTAATATGGTCACCGCACCCCACCCTGTTTGTTTACATTCTCCATGAGTTCCATAAGCACCATGTCTCTCCATTGTGTCAGGAAACTCCAAAATTTCAAGTGTTTTTAAAAGTTATTTCATATTTTATATATACTCTGATAATTATACTTATGTATACCTGTACCTAAATAAACTTACACACTGTGCTGGCATGCAGGTACATATTTAAATCAGTAAGAGTGTCTTATGCCTCAAGATGCCATATTAGTAATGATAATAATACTCAATAATAATCAATGAGTCTCATTAAATGTCATATATTACGTTAATATACACATTTTCATTTATCTGTGCATGATATTTTTTCAAAATTATGTAATAAACATGATACATAACATGTAAAGATGATAAATACACTCCACAGTAGAATAAATAAACATAAATATGAGATGTGGGAGCCAGACGACTTATACCAGTGACGCCATATTAGTAATGATGATAATCACCGAGTCTCATTAAATGTTGTATATTACGTTAATATACACATTTTGAAAAAATGTCATAGCTGGATTAATAAAAATTATATAATAAACATGATACATAACATATGAAGATGATAAATACACCCCACAGTAGAATAAATAAACATAAATATGAGATGTGGTAGCCAGACAACTTGTACAAGTGACGGCAAGAGTAACACTTTCTCTAGTCCAACATAAGAGAAAATATGTTACTGGGCATAACAGTAGAAATTATTCCTTTCATAGGCCTTCACTCAGAGCATCATTTCTTCTAAAAAATAGTGTTACATGAGAATGGAAGTGCTCCTCTTTATTTCTTCTACTGTATCAACGTAGAGACAACTTGTACACAAACCAGACGTGTACACTTAGTTTACATAACTCACGTTCACCTGGTTTGTTTACATAACTACACAAGTGTCCTCTCTCATGTACTCATTCTCTCTCTCTCTCTCTCTCATTTATTTGTTTTATCTTGTTTACTCACCTCTGACCCTACATTAAGACTACAAATATTTTAAGGTAAGTAATGAGTGAACTGTATATGCGTTTTATCGCTCTGTAATGCTTAAATGTTATAGAATATTATGTGTGGGTGGGGTGGCCTGGTATGGTAGCCTGGCTGGTTACCATGCATACCACACTTGATTTCTTACAATAAATACTACTTGTCTCACCCTGGGTTAAGACTACAAATATTTTAAGGTAAGTAATGAGTGTACTATATGTGTATTTTACTTTGTTTTTTAATGCCTAGTTCTACTGCTAACCCCAATGGAAATAAGTCACACTGTCTGACTTTTTTGGGTTATCCTAGGTACTTTATAAACACACATGCTGCTATGTATGATAATCTATGTAACTGCATTTGTGTATACTTGAATAAACTTACTAACTTAATATATGTTAGTGTAAACTTGTTATCTAGTATTTGTATGCATCTATAAGTGGAAAAAAGAGGTGTTCCGCTTTACGGCGGTATCCTGGAACCTAACCTGCTGTATAAGTGGGGCCCTACTGTATATCTTTTTTTGGCTTTAATAGATGCACTTATTAGATCTTTTTTTTCTGTCTTGTGTGTGAAATCTAAGCATAACACATTGTTTTCTACATTGGTTCCCTAGTAACCATGAATCTTTTATTTCTGACACTGGCACTATAACCTGTAGGTGGTCTTGTATGATCTGAAGAGTTGTAGGTTTGCAGTTGGTGTGGTTCATTTCACTAGGAAAGAGTGAACCGTTAATTATTACTGCGTCAGATAACTTGCTCGGTTTTATCATCTTGGTAAGCAAAATATTCATTCAATTTGGCCTCTTTAAGGGGGGCTCCTTGTAGTGGTAAAGAGGCTATCAGTCTGAGGAATTGGACCTCTTGGTCTTCTTCCTCCGACAGAACCTAATTACCCCACAATCCTCCCTTCCCTATCCCTTCCTCCCCATACCCTTCCTTTTTTCCTTTCCCTCCCCTCTCTCAACCCTCCCCTTTTTCCCCATCCTGTTTGTAGCCTCTGGGATCCTTCCCTCTGGCATTGCGGTTTTTTAGGTGTGAGGTGGTGTGCTGGGGTTCGTCCCCCTCCGCAAGGTCCCTCGGGGGTGGTGTGGTTTGCTGTGGAATCTGAATTGCCTGAGGATGCCCTACTCCCTTCCCGGTTTCCGGGTTGTGGACGGGGTGCCCTTCGGATGATGGGTGTATCTCCGGAAGCTGCCTGTCGGTTCTGGGGAGGTGGCAGCCGAAGGAGGTATGCTTTGTGGTGGGTATCCAACTGTCCAGCCGAGGTAGCTTGGTAGATGTGAGGCTGCTATCCCGGAGTGCTGGTTTACTGGCGTGAAGGGTAGGGTATGGCATGGGTTCCACGCTGCATCTTCATTGCCAGTGGGCTTGAACCCCTCTCGGATGAGGGGGGGGGGAGCTTTCGGCCCTTCCATGCCTCCTGGCGACTGTCCCTCCACTGTCCCTCTTTTTTTTTTTTTCTTCTTTCTTTTTTTTCTTAGAATAACAAGAAAGGAGATATCATGGAAGATGCACCAATTATTATGGAAACTTCACCCAGTGTAACCCTTCCTCCTCCCGGGCCCCATTCGGATCCCACACCCTGTTCTGACCCGGCTTCATTATCGGACCATTCTCTCGACTCTTCTTGTACCCCTGTACCTTTGGCCGGTGACGCTTCATCACTTGCTTCAGGTGCTGCGGCATCACCCATTTCAGTTCATGCCGCTGCTTCTAGCATGACTTTCACAATGCGTTTGGCTTCCCCAAATACGCTGCAACGGTTCTCGGATCGCCCACCTCCCTCGGGTCAGACCGCCTGCGGTTCTACTCCTAAGCATCCACGACAACCTACTGACAACAGTTCGTCAATGACCGCTCAGAAACACCCTATACGACACTCAATACCTTTGAATACCAGACTAACAAGTATGCAATGGACAAAATTCTTTTCTTTACAAACGACATCTCAAACTGATTATCTTTCTGACCACAGAATTGGTAAAGCTCTTTTACTGCATGTTGGCCAAAATATATCTTTCCACACTCTTCGAAGTAGTGCACGTGTCATAACAGTGTAGAATTCAGAGCAAGCTCATGCCCTCTCCCACATCACTTCCATAGATAACATACCAGTCACCATTCATAAACATGCTACTCTTAATTCTTGCAGTGGTACTGTGGTCTTGCCATGTACCATTGTACAGAGTGACTTTGTCTTGAGGCGAGGATATTTTAGAACAATTAGCCCTTCAGAACCTCCCTATCCTCTAGGTAGATGTGTACATCCTGCCTGCTCATGGACGGAGGCGCTTTCCTGGTAATATTGCTCGTTTAACATTTGACTGCCGTGAGGTTCCAGCCTCTGTCTATATTGTGGTCCAATGCCTAGAGGTCCGTCAAGTTGTTCCCATGCCCCAACAACGTCATAATTGCTGGCATTTTGGACACCCCGCTAAACACTGCAGATCTGCGGTGGAATTCCCGGTCTGCAGAGCAGCAGATCATTCCAATACATCGTGTAGTCTTCCCCCTTTTGTCTTAATTGCAGGGAACCTCATCCTTCCTTTTCATGTCGTTGCATGAAACCATCACCTGGTAATCTCCTTGCCAGCTGAACAATTTCCTGAACCTGACTTGCAAGCAAGGGGAAACCAATGAAAGAATTAACCACAGAAGGCCATAACTTTCCCCAGCCTGCATATAATATTGATTGGGGCACTTCATTCCATGCACTTCTAGCATAGCTGATAGCATCTGCAATGTTAAATTTATTCCAGAAGCTTGGTAGTGCCAAGTTGGAATCAGAGTCCATTGATGCAATTAGTTTTTTCATAACTTTTTTTGTGTAGTTACACCTGAATGACTTAATAACTCCCTGATCCAGTAGTTGTATTAAAGATGTTGTATTTGGAGGTAAAAATCCACAAGCTTTGCTGGATGTGGGGTCACATCCAGCAAAGCTTGTGGATGAGTACGGGAATTATCAAGAATGAAGAGAGCCTTGAATGCAAGGTTCTTGCTGTGCAGGTAAAACTTGACTTCAGGAATAAAGCGATGCTTAAACCAGTCAATAAATATTTTCTCTGTCATCCATGCTGACTGGTTTGACCAAATTAACCCTTTGACTGTTTCAGGCCCCTCTCTGAAACTGTCATTCTATGTCGCCAAATATTCAAAAAAAAAAAATTATTATTTTTTCTTATGAAAATGTTAGGAATATTTTTAGTAGTGTTTTAAGCCTAAAAAAATTTTTTGCCATCAGTACTTACCGAGATATAGAGCCACAAAGTTTGCAGAAAGTGACGTGCGTACGGCAACAGTGGCGACCGCCGCCCACCCGGTATTCTTTTATTTACTCTAATTCAAAGGTTTCTTGCATTTTTCAATATTTTTCTGTTCCAGGTAACTTATGTGGCCTGTGAGACCAATGTAAGGTGCATTCTTCAAATATGCACTCATTGTTTACAACACAATAACAGAACAAACTTTATCACTATTAGTTTGTGTATACACTTTGTTTACACAAACAAACAATACAAAACAATGTTTATTACTATTGTTCCATAATATATATACATATGTACAGTCACTAAACACGTTCCTAGAACTGCTGCAGCTTGTGGAACTCTTTGAAACATGGGTATATGCAGAGGGGCACTTCACACTCCTCACACATAAAACGAGTGTCTCTGCGTGTTTGTGGGCGTTTTGTGGTATGCATACATACATAACACCTCTGAGCATTTTTCTTGACAGTAGTAGGAGGCAGTTGTATGGGGTAGTGATCACCAGGCCTCAAACGAGATGACGTGTGTGGGCGCTGGTCTATTGCAGGAGTTGCTCCTTGGTACTTTGCAATTATTTGTCTGATTACTGACAGGCAAAATTCACCATATTTTGGTGTTTTGTTGGTCTTCAACTTGTATATGTTATAAGCATTTAGCATAGAGATATCAACAAGATGGAAAAAAAGTTTTATATACCACTTATAACTCTTGCGTACACAGTCTGCAAACCCAATCTGCATGTCACATTTGTCCACTAAGTGCATATTGAGGTTGTAGTCCATGACAGCTGCAGGCTTTAGAATGGATTCATTGGTCTCTCTGTTGTCCCTGCCACTGGGTATCATTTCGTTTCTGTGAACTGATGTCAACAATATGACATCACGTTTGTCATGCCACCGAAATGCCATGATGTCATTGGCAGCAAAGGCTTGCACCTCACCTCTGCGAGTGCCAGCGTTGAACCTTGGCATATGTTTACGATTACCACGCACTGTGCCACACACGTCTGTCAAGTTCACTTGCAAGAAATCACTGAGTAAGGGGCTTGTGTACCAGTTATCAGTAAATAACATATGCCCCTTACCAAGATATGGTTCCATCATTGTTCGAACCACATCACCAGAGATACCCAATAACTTCATGGTATCTCTCAAAGTATTACTGCCAGTGTACACAATGATATTCAAAACTAGACCACTTCTGCAATCACACAGTACAAATAGCTTTATATCAAAGCATTTCCTCTTGCTTGGTATATATTGCTTGAATGAGAGTCTTCCTTTGAATAAAACCAAGGACTCATCAATAACAAGCTTCCTGAAGGGATAAAAATACATGCAGCACTTTTGTTTCAGGTACATAAACACATTTCTGATCTTATATAACCTGTCGCTTCTGTCAGGCCTGGTTTTGTCTGAAAAGTGTAACATACGTAACAGTATCAGGAAACGATTGACACCTATAATGTCACTAAAACCTGGAGTTGAAATCAGGCATTCTGTTGCCCAGTATGTGGTGACAGTGTGCTTATACACATGTGGCATAAGCATTATTGTGGCAAAAAACAGGTACATCTCTGCCACAGTTGTCTCCTTCCACTTGTGTAGCCGTGATTTTGGTGAGAGAATTGTATTTGCCATGGTGTAATCACAGTATGTGTTTGTTTCCCTGACAATGATGTCCATCAGGGGTTCATCGAAGAATAACTCAAAGCAGTCCAGTTCACTGGCATTGTTCCCAAGTGGACAAGATGGCTTTATTCCACTTTGTGTTTCATCAAAGTCATGGGGCTGGGAACAAACTCGTCACCGTCCTGCCAATCCCAGATGCGGTCTGCTGGTGGGGTCTGGATATTGTACTGTGGTTGTGGTTGTGCAGGTTGTGGTGGTGCAGGTTGTGGGAGTGTGGGGTAGGGTGAGGCTGGTTGTTGTGCTGCGTCAGCAGCATGGGTAGTAGCGTGGCCCGCTGATGGTGCCACATGGGCCGTGCCACCCTCACTATCACCACCACTGCCTCCTCCCTCACTGTCACCATTCATACCCATCGTTACAATATCGTCATCTTCACTATCAGGTCGTGGTGTAGGGCCACGGGATGTGCTCCCAGAGTTTCTCCTTCCCCTTGGAACAACATATGAAACACTACCAGACTGCATGCTACGTCGTACATACTGCCGCTTCACTGAGGAATATTCACTCTCACTGTCACTAGAACTGCTTTCAGTGACCTTGAAATCACTATCACTGCTATCATCTGGGTGTTGTACACGACCAAATAGTTTCCTCTTTCATCCTGGTACAGGCGAACGTGAACATGAACAAGCCGGCACAGCACCAGAGGTGGAAGGTTGTGGGTCATCTGGGTTTTCATCACTAATTACGTTATCCTGGGCACTTTTTCCGGTAACACTCACTTCAAAACCCTGGAATTCACTGTCACTGACATTTTCATCGCTGTTAGAGCTATCACTTGGGAACAAAAGACCTCCAATCCGCCGAGGAGTGAGGAACTTCTTACCGAGAGGCATGGTGAAAATGGACTAACAACATGGCGTTCCCACAATGCACCGCTGGGTCCCAGATTTTTTTCACAGGGTGCACACCGACCACTGAGACCCATTCTCTCTCGTGTAGGCCTACCAGGCCTTTGCCGCTTGATTTAAAGCCGCTAGAATTTGTGCATATAAATACGTCAGAAACATTGGCTCGTAAGACGTATTTATACGTCGGAAACAGTCAAAGGGTTAATGGTAAGGTGTTTTTATCTACACCTTTCAAAGCACGAGGATTCTTAGTGGTAAATAACCATGGGCTTACTCTTGAAGCCTGGTGCACTCTTCTTTTGCTGACTGATATAAGTTCATGTTGGCATTTTTTTCCTAAAAACACTTATCTCGTCAGCATTATACACTTGATGTGGCTCATAGCCACCCTCAGAAATAATTTCCTACAATTCAGCAGGAAAATTACTTGCTGCCCTATGATCAGCTGAAGCACATTTACCAGAAAACTTAATATTATATAACTTATTATGCAACTTAACCCTTTCAGGGTCGAGAGGCCCTCTCCTAAACTCGTCCTCAGGGTCGAAATTTTTTGGAAAAAAAATTATTTTTCTTATGAAATGATAGAGAATCTTTTCCCGATCATAATGACACCAAAGGTATGAAATTCGATGGAAAACTTACAGAATTATGCTCTCGCGAAGTTAGCTGTCTTGACGATGTTTATGCATCAGCGATTTTGGCTACTTTGAGCCCTATTTTCGGCCAATTTCAGTGTACTAGTCTACAAAAATTATATCTATATTGCTAGAACTCCATTTTTTCTGTTGAATGAGTACAAGAAACCACCCATTTACCAATTTCAAGTATCCAATAAAGTGGTCAGAAATTTGCAATTTTGCCATTTTCACACAAATTTCAGGAGATGCCAATTTCCAAATAGGGTTCAGAATAAGCAAGACAGACATTCCTGGCACTAAAATAACAAGTTCTCTGTTCATTAGTCACATCCCCAGGCCCCTCTTACATCTCTCTTGCTTTCCTCTTTGAATTTTTATTCTCACAAAAAGTAGAAGATTTACTGTTATGCAGACTACTGCATTAGTGTAGAAATGGTATAAATAATATCAGTACACTTGTGAAAGAATGTTACTCACCAGTTGATGTGTATTGGGCGCTTGGCATGATTTGTTTACTTTTGAAATTTGGTAAAAATCAAACATTTCTGCTACTTTGAGCTCAATTTCAAGGTACTTTTCATTATGAAGCCAATCAGAATCATCACAATTTCTGTAATATGTCTTCCATTCTATAAAATGAGACCAGGAAAACTAAAATACAACCATAAATACCATATGAACATACACTGCAAAGTCTCTGTTTTAAACCAAAAACACGGTCGGAGTTTTTTTTTTTCTCATTATGCACCGTGTGCTGCAGGATTTTTTTTATACTGTGCACACTGACTACATAGACCCATTCTTTCATATGTAGGGCTACCAGCTTTCTCTCACTAGATTTGAAAGCGCTAGAATTTAGGCATTCGGGTACGTCAATAACCCTGGTGCGTAAGCCGTACTAGTATGTCGGAAACCCTGAAAGGGTTAAAGGTGTGGAACCAGCCTGTGCTAAACATGCACTCTTTTTCAGGCCTTCCTTCCTTATCACACACTGCTTTAAACAACTGTAAGGCCTTTTCCCTAATTAAGAGGAAATTAAGTGGTGCACCTTTCTTTGTCTTTTGTTCAGTCCACTCAAGCAACAAGTTTTATTTATTTTATTTATTTATTTATTTATTTATTTATTTATTTATTTATTTATTTTATGTCTTTGCAAACAGTACATTGAGATTTTATATTTACAATAGTGGGTTGCAATGCAAAGAGAGCCTCTATGCCTATGCATAATAGAGGCTCTCAATTTCATAATAGAGGAGCTCAATTTCAAGATGGTTTTCATCGTGAAACTAATCAAAATCATCTCTATTTCTGTAATATGTTTTCCATTTTATCACATGAGACCATGAAAACGAGAATACAAAGATAAATACTATACAAAAATACACCTCAAAGTCGGCGTTTTAATTAAAAAAAATGGTCAGTTTTTTTCTCATTATGCACTGCGTGCCGCAGGATTTTTTTTATGTTGTGCACACTGACCACACAGACCCATTCTCACATGTGGGCCTACCAGCTTTCTCGTGCTTGATTTGAAGCCGCTAGAATTACGTATTGAGTATATATACGCCCGAAACACTGGCTCGTAAGACGTATATATACAACCAAAACAGTCAAAGGGTTAAATTGATATACAACGTGTTACATAAAAATGTGTTGCAATTCTTCAGTTGTGCTTTACTCAAGTTGTGCCAAATAAACTCATGCTAAATGACGGTCTACTTTACCAACTTTTCCTGTTATTCCTTTATCACGCATTTTGTGTGGTATTACACCATGGTCACACTTGTCAAAAGCTTTTGCAAAGTCTGTGTATACTACATCTATATTTTGTTTATTCTCTACAGCATCCAGGACCTTGTCATAGTGGTCCAGTAGCTGGGACAGGCAGGAATGACCTGCTCTAAACCCGTGTTGCCCTGGGTTGTGTAAATGATGGATATCTAGGTGGTTGGCAATCTTGCTTCTTAGAACCCTCTCAAAGATTTTTATGATATGGGATGTTAGTGCTATTGGTCTGTAGTTCTTTGCAATTGCTTTACTGCCACCTTTGTGGAGTGGGGCTATATCTGTTGTTTTTAGTGTGTGTGGGATGACCCTGTGTCCATGCTCCCTCTCCATAAAATGCTGAAGGCACGTGATAGGGGCTTCTTGCAATTCTTGATGAACACAGAGTTCCATGAGTCTGGGCCTGGGGCAGAGTGCATGGGCATATCATTTATTGCCTTTTCAAAGTCCTGTGGAGTTATGATAATTTCTGAGATTTTTGAGATGACCAAATTTTGGGTTTCATTCATAAAAAATTCATTTGGATTGTCGACGGTGAATAGGTTTAGGTCTTTGAAGAGTGGGGACACGTGCTGTCTTGCATTGGATTGCGTAATAATTCTTACTGCGGCTTTCTGTTGAGTCATTATCAGCTTTAGGCGAGTTGCTGCATAGGTGAGGTAGGGATAGATGAGTGAATAGTATAATGTGAGCAGGGATGATTGTGGTATGTAGTAACGTATCTTGGAGAGGATCCCAACTGTTTTGGATACTCTTTTCATTATTTGTTGGATATGGGTGTTTAATTTCAGGTTGCTGTCAAAGTGCAGGCCCAGGAATTTGCCCTCATTATGTCTAGCAATAGGAGTGTTGTCAATCTTTACATTCAGCTGGGCAACACCTGGTCTGTTCCCAAACAGAATGTAGAAGGTTTTGTCAGATTAAGTGTATAAATTAAGCATGTAAACTAGATTCATTTATAATTAATAGAACTATTGTACAACTTAAACTATGATAAATTTCTTTAGTATTAAGTAGTCAGTAAGCCATTAAATTAAGTCTGCCCATAATGCCTAGGCATGATAGAGGCTCTCTTTGCACTGCAACTCATTATTGTAAATACATAATCTCAATGTACTACTTGCAAAGAAATAAAATTTGATTTGATCTGATAAGTTTATTAGCAGTCATCCAGGTCAATATTTTTTAGTTCATCATTAACAATAGTGTTAAGTGAGGCAAGATTAGGGTGGGAGATGACATATGCCATATCGTCAGCAAAGAGAATAGGCTTAAGGTGTTGTGAAATAGTAGGTAGATCATTGATGTATAAGAGGAAGAGCAGGGGACCAAGGACACTTCCCTGTGGTACTCCAGTATCCAGTGGTCTTATTGATGAGGTTGCATCCTTAATAGAGATGTAATGCTGCCTGTTTGTTAGGTAGGATTTGAAATATGTAAGTGCATGGCCTTTTATGCCATAATGCTCAAGTTTGTGGAGTAGGATGCTGTGGTCTACTGTATCAAATGCTTTCTGTAGGTCGATAAAGAGTCCTACTAGAAATTCATTTTTTCAAGTGCAGTGTAAAGCAGATCTAGCATTTTTACAATTGCATCCTTTGTGTTTTTGTTTTTTCTGAAGCCAGATTGGCTGTTATAAAGGAATATAATCTCTTGTGTATAAGTTTCTCGAAGATTTTGGATAGCAATGGTAAGTTTAAAATTGGCCTGTAGTCGTTTACATCTGTGGGGTCACCACTTTTGTGTATTGGTGTGACCCTGGCTATCTTGAGTAGTTCTGGGAAAGTGCTGGTTTCTAGTGATTTGTTAAAGAGTAATGAAATAGCAGGTTAGATAACATAAACTGCTCGTTTGTACAATAATGGAGGAACTTGAGCCAGATTTCCCGATTTATTTTTAAGTGATTTAATAATTGCAGTGACTTCTGTGGGCTCAGTTGGTGCAAGATAGGAGGAGGTTGGGAAATTCACATCTAAGTAATCACTTGCTCGGGCATTGGTACCTAGGATTTTACTGGCGAGATTTGATCCTCTGGTTGAAAAAGTCATTTATCTTTTTAGCTGTATCAATAGGCTGTTGTTGGGCTTCATTCGGTTTAGTTAGGACAATATCCCAAATTTTTTTTAGTCTGTAGGTGCCTAGAATATGAGTGTGTCTTCCATGTCTTTTTTATATCTCCTCTTGTTTTGGTGAATCTAATGGAGTAGTACAGTTGCTTAGCCTTTCTTATTAGGTTGGTGAGAACTGATGTGTATTGTTTGACAATAACTGTTTATTAAGCCCTGTCTATATTTTTTTATAGTGATGTTTCTTATCAATGGATCTTAGTACAGTGGACCCCCGCTTTACAATCACCTCCCAATGCGACCAATTATGTAAGTGTATTTATGTAAGTGTGTTTGTACGTGTATGTTTGGGGGTCTGAAATGGACTAATCTAATTCACAATATTCCTTATGGGAACAAATTCGTTCAGTACTGGCACCTGAACATACTTCTGGAATGAAATATCGTAAACTGGGGGTCCACTGTATTAGAAATATGCCTATCCAATCATCGATACCATTATCCTCAGAGAATTCTGTAGGCCAGTCAGTCGTACCTAGCTATGTTGTGAAGTTGCTTATTGAAGCCTCGTCATGGAGTCTAAAAGAGACTTTGTTGCATTCCAGTGGTTGTTTACTAGTGTTTAAGAAGAAGGTGGGGTAGTAGTCAGTAGCGCTGTCTGTGATTATCCCTGATTGAACCCTTTGACTGTCGCAACCCCAAATCCTGAGGTGTCTCCTGGTGTCGAAAAATTTTTGGAAAAAAAAAAAAATTCTTATGAAATGATAGAGAATCTTTTCCCGATGGTAATGACACCAAAAGAATGAAATTTAATGGAAAACTTATGAAATTACGCTCTCGCGAAGTTAGCGACCTCTGCGATATTTACGAATCGGCGATTTTGCCCACTTTGAGCCCTATTTTCGGCTAATTCCATTGTTCCAGTTGATCAAACTCATAGCTATTTCTGTAGAACTCCATTTGTTCTATCGATTGAGTACAAGAACCTGCCCATTTACTTATTTCAACTACCCAATAATGTGGTCAGAAATTTGCAATTTGGCCAATCTCACACAATTAAAAAATATGCCAATTTCAAAATAGGGTCCAGAATGAACAATGCAGACACTTTCTTTGTTCATCAGTCATGTCTCCAGGCCCCTCTGATATTACTCTTGCTTTCTATTTTGAATTTTTATTCAAACAAAAAATAGAAGATTTACTGTTAGCCAGACTACTGCAATATTGTAATAATTGAATAAATAATGTCAATCCATTCATGACTGCATATTAGAATGGCTAGTTGGACATTTATTGGACACTGACATCATTTGTTTACTTTTGAACATCTCCAAAAATCAAACATTTCCCCTCGTTTGAGCTCCATTTCAAGGCTCTTTTCATAGTAAAACCAATCAAAATCACATCTATTTCTATAATATGTTTTTCATTCTATCAAATGAGACCAAGAAAACAAGAATATAACCATAAATACTATACAAAAATACACCACAAAGTCGGCGTTTTAACCCTTTTGGGGTCCAAGGCCAAAATCTGAAGTGGTGCCCCAGTGTCCAAGATATTTAAAAAAAAAAAAAAAAAAAAATTCTTAAAGAATTAGAGTATATTTTTGTGAAGGTAATAAAACAAAAAAAAATATTTTCTGATCAGTACTTACGAGATACAGTGCCGAGAAGTTGACCCAAAATGACTGCGTGGCGGCAACATCGACGATTTCCACATACGTGCATTACTTTATTTTATGTTTTTTGTAGTTTTTTTCTTTTCTTTTCTAATTTTTTTCTTTTCCTACTAACATCTGGGGCCTGAGAGACCAATACTGTATATAATGTATATATATAAACTCACTTCACCATTCTCTTAACCTCTCTCTTTTTCTCCATATACTCTTCCCTCCTTGCATCACTTCTACTTTGTAAAAACTTCTCATATGCTAACTTTTTCTCCCTTACTACTCTCTTTACATCATCATTCCACCAATCGCTCCTCGTCCCTCCCTCACCCACTTTCCTGTAACCACAAACTTCTGCTGGAAACACTAACACTACATTTTTAAACCTACCCCATACCTCTTCGACCCCATTGCCTATGCTCTCATTAGCCCATCTATCCTCCAATAGCTGTTTATATCTTACCCTAACTGCCTCCTCTTTTAGTTTATAAACCTTCACCTCTCTCTTCCCTGATGCTCCTATTCTCCTTGTATCCCATCTACCTTTTACTCTGTGTAGCTACAACTAGAAAGTGATCTGATATATCTGTGGCCCCTCTATAAACATGTACATCCTGAAGTCTACTCAACAGTCTTTTATCTACCAATACATAATCCAACAAACTACTGTCATTTCGCCCTACATCATATCTTGTATACTTATTTATCCTCTTTTTCTTAAAATAAGTATTACCTATAACTAAACCCCTTTCTATACAAAGTTCAATCAAAGGGCTCCCATTTTCATTTACACCTGGCACCCCACACTTACCTACCACACCCTCTCTAAAAATTTCTCCTACTTTAGCATTCAGGTCCCCTTCCACAATTACTCTCTCACTTGGTTCAAAGGCTCCTATACATTAACTTAACATCTCCCAAAATCTCTCTCTCTCTCCTCTACATTCCTCTCTTCTCCAGGTGCATACACGCTTATTATGACCCACTTTTCGCATCCAACCTTTACTTTAATCCACATTATTCTTGAATTTACACATTCATATTCTCTTTTCTCCTTCCATAACTGATCCTTCAACATTACTGCTACCCCTTCCTTTGCTCTAACTCTCTCAGATACTCCAGATTTAATTCCATTTATTTCCCCCCACCGAAACTCCCCTACCCCCTTCAGCTTTGTTTCGCTTAGGGCCAGGACATCCAACTTCTTTTCATTCATAACATCAGCAATCATCTGTTTCTTGTCATCCGCACTACATCCACGCACATTCAAGCATCCCAGTTTTATAAAGTTTTTCTTCTCTTTTTTAGTAAATGTCTACAGGAGAAGGGGTTACTAGCCCATTGCTCCCGGCATTTTAGTCGCCTCATACGACACGCATGGTTTACGGAGGAAAGATTCTTTTCCAATTCCCCATGGACAATAGAAGAAATAAAGAAGAACAAGAGCTATTTAGAAAAAGGAGAAAAACCTAGATGTATGTATATATATATATATATATATATGCATGTGCGTGTCTGTGAAGTGTGACCAAAGTGTAAGTAGGAGTAGCAAGATATCCCTGTTATCTAGCATGTAAAAAGAGAGCAAATGAGAGAGTGGGTGAGATGTTATCAACAAATTTTGTTGAAAATAAGAAAAAGTTTTGGAGCGAGATTAACAAGTTAAGGAAGCCTAGAGATCAAATGGATTTGTCAGTTAAAAATAGAAGAGGAGAGTTATTAAATGGAGAGTTAGAGGTATTGGGAAGATGGAGGGAATATTTTGAGGAATTGTTAAATGTTGATGAAGATAGGGAAGCTGTGATTTCGTGTATAGGGCAAGGAGGAATAACATCTTGTAGGAATGAGGAAGAGCCAGTTGTGAGTGTGGGGGAAGTTCGTGAGGCAGTAGGTAAAATGAAAGTGGGTAAGGCAGCCGGGATTGATGGGATAAAGATAGAAATGTTAAAAGCAGGTGGGGATATAGTTTTGGAGTGGTTGGTGCAATTATTTAATAAATGTATGGAAGAGGGTAAGGTACCTAGGGATTGGCAGAGAGCATGAATAGTTCCTTTGTATAAAGGCAAAGGGGGACAAAAGAGAGTGCAAAAATTATAGGGGGATAAGTCTGTTGAGTATACCTGGTAAAGTGTATGGTAGAGTTATTATTGAAAGAATTAAGAGTAAGACGGAGAATAGGATAGCAGATGAACAAGGAGGCTTTAGGAAAGGTAGGGGATGTGTGGACCAGGTGTTTACAGTGAAACTTATAAGTGAACAGTATTTAGATAAAGCTAAAGAGGTCTTTGTGGCATTTATGGATTTGGAAAAGGCATATGACAGGGTGGATAGGGGAGCAATGTGGCAGATGTTGCAGGTGTATGGTGTAGGAGGTAGGTTACTGAAAGCAGTGAAGAGTTTTTACAAGGATAGTGAGGCTCAAGTTAAATTATGTATGAAAGAGGGAAATTATTTCCCAGTAAAAGTAGGCCTTAGACAAGGATGTGTGATGTCACCGTGGTTGTTTAATATATTTATAGATGGGGTTGTAAGAGAAGTAAATGCAAGGGTCTTGGCAAGAGGCGTGGAGTTAAAAGATAAAGAATCACACACAAAGTGGGAGTTGTCACAGTTGCTCTTTGCTGATGGCACTGTGCTCTTGGGAGATTCTGAAGAGAAGTTGCAGAGGTTGGTGGATGAATTTGGTAGGGTGTGCAAAAGAAGAAAATTAAAAGTGAATACAGGAAAGAGTAAGGTAATGAGGATAACAAAAAGATTAGGTGATGAAAGATTGGATATCAGATTGGAGGGAGAGAGTATGGAGGAGGTGAATGTATTCAGATATTTGGGAGTGGACGTGTCAGCGGATGGGTCTATGAAAGATGAGGTGAATCATAGAATTGATGAGGGGAAAAGGGTGAGTGGTGCACTTAGGAGTCTGTGGAGACAAAGAACTTTGTCATTGGAGGCAAAGAGGGGAATGTATGAGAGTATAGTTTTACCAACGCTCTTATATGGGTGTGAAGCATGGGTGATGAATGCTGCAGCGAGGAGAAGGCTGGAGGCAGTGGAGATGTCATGTCTGAGGGCAATGTGTGGTGTGAATATAATGCAGAGAATTCGTAGTTTGGAAGTTAGGAGAAGGTGCGGGATTACCAAAACTGTTGTCCAGAGGGCTGAGGAAGGGTTGTTGAGGTGGTTCAGACATGTAGAGAGAATGGAGCGAAACATAGTGACTTCAAGAGTGTATCAGTCTGTAGTGGAAGGAAGGCGGGGTAGGGGTCGGCCTAGGAAAGGTTGGAGGGAGGGGGTAAAGGAGGTTTTGTGTGCAAGGGGTTGGGACTTCCAGCAGGCATGCGTGCGCGTGTTTGATAGGAGTGAATGGAGACAAATGGTTTTTAATACTTGACATGCTGTTGGAGTGTGAGCAAAGTAACATTTATGAAGGGGTTCAGGGAAACCGGCAGGCCGGACTTGAGTCCTGGAGATGGGAAGTACAGTGCCTGCACTCTGAAGGAGGGGTGTTAATGTTGCAGTTTAAAAACTGTAGTGTAAAGCACCCTTCTGGCAAGACAGTGATGGAGTGAATGATGGTGAAAGTTTTTCATTTTTGGGCCACCCTGCCTTGGTGGGAATAGGCTAGTGTGATAATAAAAATAATAATAAAAATAATATAAACTCACTGTATTGAACACAATAACTGCACTAAAGTTATTATCATTATTGTTTACCACTTTTGTTTATTACAATAAACATGCACAAATCTTGTACAATACTAATGTTCTGTCATATATTTACATATTTACAATCACTGGACATGTTTTTAGAGCTGCTGGAGCTTGTGGAACTCCTTGAAACAAGGCACCATGCACAGAGGTACCTTACATTCCTTGCGCATAAACCGAGTGTCTTTGCATCTTTGTTGAAGTCGTTTTGTCTGTGCACAGACAATGCATCTCTTTTGAGCAAATATCTTCTTAGTTGCAGGAAGTTGTATTATGAAATGATCACCTTCCCTCCTCAAATGCTTGGGTATATTCTGAAGAGTTTGAGGACCTTGTTGTATAGCAGGTGTTGTTACCTGGTATTTCATTATGAGTTGTCTGACAACAGACAAACAAAATTCACCATACGGTGGTCTGTTGCCAGTCTTCATTTGGTACATATTATATGCATTGAGCATCGAAATGTCCATGAGATGGAAGAAAAGTTTCATGTACCACTTGTAACTCTTACGAACACAATCAACAAAGCCAATCTGCATGTCACATTTGTCAACCAAGCACATGTTTTGTGTATAATCAATCACTGTCTCTGGTTTTTGAATATGTTGATTAGTCATTCTATCAACTTTGCCACTGTCTTGCATTTCGTTACGGTGAATGGTTGTCAACAATGTAACATCTCGTTTGTCATGCCACCGTAATGCCATGATGTCATTGACAGTAAACACCTGCACCTCATCACCACAAGCACCTGCGTTGAACCTGGGCATATATTTACGATTAGAACGCACTGTGCCACACACACATCTGTCTTATTCACTCGCAAGAAATCACTGAGTAAAGGGCTTGTGTACCAGTTATCGGTATATAATGTATGCCCCTTACCAAGATAAGGTGCCAGCATGCTTCTCACTACATCACCTGAGATACCCAATAACATCCTGGTATCTTTCAATGTTATGCATCCCGTGTACAACAATATCCAATACCAGGCCACTGTCACAGTCACAGAGTACAAACAGTTTTATACCAAAGCGTTTCCTATTGCTCGGTATATACTGCTTGAACGACAGTCTACCTTTGAACAAAATCAAAGACTCGTCAATTACAAGATTCTTGAATGGATAAAAGTACATGTTGAACTTTTGTTTCAGATACATAAAAACATTTCTAATCTTGTATAACCTGTCACTTCTGTCAGGCCTGGTTTTGTCAGAGAAGTGCAACATACGTAACAGTAAGATAAACCTGTTCACTGGGATGATTTCACTGAAGACCGGGGTAGAAATTAGCCGATCTGTGGACCAGTATGCTTTTATATTATGCTTATAGACATGAGGCATAAGCATTATTGTTGCAAAAAGCAAATACATTTCTGCGACAGTCTTCTCTTTCCACCGGTGTAGTCTTGACTGTGGTGATGTGATCGTATTTGCCATGGTGTACTCAAAATACTTGTTACTTTCCCTGACAATAGTTTCCATCAAGGGCTGGTCAAAGAATAGTTCAAAGAATTCCAGTTCATTGGCCGTGGTTCCAAGGGGACAAGTAGGTAGGATTCCACTTTGAGAGTCATCAAAGTGGTGGGGCTTGGGAACAAAATTGGGATTTTGCTGCCAATCCCAGATACGGTTTGCTGGTGGATACCGGATATCATAGGCTGGTTGTGCGGGTAGTTGTGGTTGTGGTGGGCTGGTGGCTGATGCTCCGCTTTGCCCTTGAACTGAAGAGTCAGCTGTGTGGGTCCCAGCCTGGGCTGGTGAGTCACGCATGGCCGTGGCACTACCATCACCACTACCATCACCTACTGATGCCTGTGGTCTATCCATGCCAAGTGTAGCCACATCATCCTCACTTTCACTGTCTATTCCTGGTGTAGGGCCACGGGATGTACTCCGGGATGTACTCCAGGATGTACTCCGTCCCCTGGGCACTGCATAGGGAACACTACCCGAGCGCATGTGGCGGCATATATACTGATGCTTCACTGGTGAATACGTTTCCTCACTATCACTACTTGAATGATTGCCAAGAGCAATAAAATCACAATCCATGTCATTATCATCATCATTACCGAAGTCAGAGGCCTGGCCACATGAAAATAATAGTTTTCTCTTGCGATGAGGTACAACTGACCGTGACTGAGGAGTGCCCACACCAGAGGTAGAAGGTTGAGGATCGTCAGGGTTTTCTGCACTATTATCGATATCCTGGTCATTCCTTTCGGTCACTAACTGATCAAAGCCAAAGAATTAGTCTTCATTTCCACTTCCATCAGAGTCAGAACTATCAGATAGGAAGAGGAGAGTCCCAATTTTCCTTGGAGTGAGAGCTGCCTTGCGACGAGGCATGGTGAACAAAGGTAACTGAGCCGGCGTTCCCACAATGCTATGCGGGTACCTAGAATTTGTGTTTATGGCACACACGCACCACGCAGACCCGTTCTCTCACATGTAGGCCTACCAGCATTTTCGCACTAAATTTGACGCCGCTAGAATTTTGGCATAGATTTACAGTTTGGACCCTGAATGTGAAGCCGTAGATCTACGGGACGGACCCTGAAAGAGTTAATCCAAAAACACGATCGAAGTTTTTTTTCTCTCATCATGCACTGCGTGCTGCAGGAATTTTTTTATATGGTGCACACTGACCACAGACCCATTCTCTCACATGTGGGCCTAACAGCTTTCTCCTGCTTGATTTGAAGCTGCTAGAATTTTTGAGTATATATACATCAAACACGGTGGCTCGTAAGATATATACAACCAAAACAATCAAAGGGTTAAGGGGGGCTAGTATATTAGTCCATATATGGAGTTGAGGCCCATGATCTACCACATCTCTTGGGGATAGCCTTAGGGACAATACCAGACCTTATTCATTGCTATGTAAATTGACACTTCACAGGTGAATAATTATCATCACTATCAGTTGACTGCTCATCAATTACTAGAAAATCAGAAACCACTGTCATCCTACTCACATCTGTACCCAAACCACTGTGGAATACTAGTACAGCCTCTCCTCATTTAACGATGAAGTTCCATTCCTAAGACCACATCAGTAAACGAATTCATCACTGAGGAGCATACTACATAATGGTAGTGGGTTTGTGTCAGCCATCTTTGATATTGTTTTAATGTCACCTTTGCACTATTTATAACATTTATGGTATATTTTTAAATGTTTTTACAGTAGTTTACTGTATATTGTAATAAACAGAATAGAGAAAATCAGCTCTAATATGCATTATTTAGGTATGCATACTGGTCAGAGAGCCCACTGTAAGTCTTAAGTCATCAGTAAACAAGTACATCGCTAAGTGAGGAGAGGCTGTATTTGCTTGTGGGGTTGGACATGTTATGGACACACTGAGGATTGAGGTAAATGGTTGTGGGTCAATGAGGCTTTCAGCACTATTTGGCATTTCTACTATCATTTTTAGTCACTTTGTCCTCAAACCCGTAGAATTCCTTTTCAGAATTTATTGTACATCCTCATAGCTGGAGCTGTCACTAAGGAAGAGAAGGTGCTTAATTCACTGGGAAGTGAGTGCATACTGTATTGTGTCAGCTGTATGGTGGACAGTGGTAAATGAAGATTCACTGTGGAGATCCTGACTCTTTGTATATCTCATACACCTGATTGTGTCAACCCATTTTCTTATGCCTAGGCCTACCAGACCTCTCATGTCAAATTTGCAGCTTGAGTTTATGCACAGATTATACAAGAGATATTGGCTTCAGTAATATTGATTTACATAGGAGACGGTGATACAAGGGTGAAGAAACAGTGATCTAAAATTTTAATGAGAAAGCTTGATCTGAATAATTATATCTGTAACCAAAAATATTGAGAGGGTTTTTCTTTTTTTTTACTTTTTTACTCTATTTTGTATTTTTAAGATTATAGTTATATCAGGAGTGTGTTAAATATCCATCTGCAGCTTTTTTTTTTTTTTTTAGTGTGAAAAGCTCAACCGTCAACGTCGCAGCCTAATGGGAATGCTTGCATCTGTTCATGGAAAAATGGACAATGTTGACCAGTCTATAAGTCAAGCCAGGTAAGTAACAAAATAGAACTGTCTAAGAAACTAGATCATTATTAAATATTAATGTAAACATTCCAGTTTTATTTATTTATTTATTTATTTAGTAATTTGAGCATACATACAGAGGTACAAAAAAATACAGGTAAGAGCAGCATGCCAAAGCCACTTGTATGCATAGCATTACGGGCTGGCTTAAAATTAACTTAAGATTAACTAAGCAATGATGTAATCAGTGATAAAACATTATTGTAAACAGATAACAATAAAGCACAAATGAGTATTACAAAGA
Organism: Cherax quadricarinatus; assembly: GCF_038502225.1. Lineage (NCBI taxonomy): Eukaryota > Metazoa > Arthropoda > Malacostraca > Decapoda > Parastacidae > Cherax > Cherax quadricarinatus. Next base: position 34,926,746 of record NC_091316.1, on the reverse strand, counting down.
CAGGTCATATGGTTGCATGCATTGCTGTACATTCAGTCGAATGGAGTATTCTGTTAGGTAGTGTATTTAAAAAATAACAAAGTTAGATTGGGTCTTAGGTTTAACATTTATGTGATATAATTGTGAGAAACATTTAAGATATACAATTTATAAGGTTCAGTTATTCAGTATTTATTTGGTTTTGGGTGAGTAAGTGATCTTTGAGAAGAGACTTGAATTTATAAACAGGTAGTGTTTCTTTTATATTTACAGGTAATGAATTCCAGATTTTAGGGCCTTTTATGTGCATTGAGTTTTTGCATAGCGCGAGATGGACACGAGGAACATCAAAGAGTGATCTGTGCCTTGTGTTATGGTCATGTGTTCTGTTGAGGTTGGCAAGGAGATGTTTGAGGGGAGGGTTAACATCAGAGTTAAGTGTTCTATGTATGTAATAGGTGCAGTAATAAGTATGGATGTTTTGTATGGTGAGTAAGTTTAGTGTTTTGAATATTGGTGGAGTGTGCTGCCTGTAGTGGGAGTTTATCATTCTGACTGCAGCCTTTTGTTGGGTAATTAGTGGTCTGAGATGGTTTATTGTTGTTGAGCCCCATGCACAAATTCCATAGGTGAGATAGGGGTAAATAAGAGAGTGATATAGGGCCAGGAGGGCTGACTGTGGAACATAGTACTGTATCTTCGATAGTATGCCTACGGTCTTGGAAATTTTCTTAGAAATTTGTTGTATATGTGTATGAAATTTGAGTCTATTATCAAGGTGGATTCCTAAGAATTTTCCCTCTGTTAGCTTTGTGATAGGTGATCCGTTTATCATTATGTTAAGAGGGACATCTGTAGCTCTGTTACCAAACTGAATGAAGTAGGTTTTGTCAATGTTTAGTGTAAGTTTGTTAGTCCTCATCCAGGTAGATATTTTCTGTAATTCGGTATTTACAGTATTGGCTAGCGTGACTGGGCTCGGGTGAGAGAAGACGTATGTAGTGTCATCTGCAAATAGTGTGGGTTTGAGTAATTGAGGTAGATTTTAAAGTTATTACAGATTTTCTCTTGCTTTGTGGATTCCCTATATATGAATTCACTTACATGCATCAGCCTTATTCTACCAGGAATTTACATGCAGCAAAAATTTGCTTTTATGCAATTGGAACAGGTCTGTGTTTTTTCACTCATGTGCAATCGCCCAAGCATAGCACCATTTTGATTTTTTACCAGTACAGTGGAACCTCGGTTTTCATCATTAATTCATTCCAGAAAGTCTGACGTAAACCGAATTCGATGAAATCTGAAGCAGTATTTCCCATGAGAAAAAATGTAAATCCAGTTAATCCGTTCCAGACACCCAAAAGTATTAACAAAAAATACATTTTATAGAGAATAACTACAGTTTTACATACAGAAAACAATGAGAATTAAATATAAAGGACTAATGAAATGAATAAATGAACATTTAATATCACTTTTACTTTTATTGAAGACTTTTGTTGGTGTATGGAAGACGGCGAGGAGGGGAGAGGGAGGGGAGGTTATCTCTACCACCATCACTACCACCCTCTACCACCATCACTACCACCCTCTACCACCATCACTACCACCCTCTACCACCATCACTACCACCCTCTACCACCATCACTACCACCCTCTACCACCATCACTACCACCCTCTACCACCATCACTACCACCCTCTGCCACAATCACTACCACCCTCTACTGACGAGAAACAAAGCCAGACTAACTCAGAACGTGTGGAATGCTTTGTGTGGATGCGCGCGGACACATTCGGTACTGCAGACCACTGTCAGCTTGACAAAAACAGAAGCGATGAACAAAAATTGGGATAAAATTTTGACGAAAAATGTCATCAAAAACTGAATTTGATGAAAACCAGGGCAAACGAAAACAGAGATTCCACTGTACAGTGGAACCTCTACTTGAGAGTGCATCCATGTGTGAGTTTTTCCAAATAGAGCAGTTGATGGGTTGATTTTTTGCTTCCATACGCGAGCAAAATTTCCATAAGCGAGCAGACCTCAAGGAAGGCTCCTTGACGTTGGTGAGGGGCTCTTGCTCTTGATCTAGGGAATTGTATCTCATTTGTTTGTTGGAGTATCTTATTGAAACTTGGGCGATGTGTGATGGAAAGATGCTTCTTAACGTACACCAAAAAATGAAAGAAATCAGAGCACAAATAATGGAGTTCACTTCTCAGCAATTAGCCACCCCTTAGCGGTATTTTCGTATGGTTTTTATGGTTCTAGTCTCGTTTTTTTTGTCTCATTTGATAGAATGGAAGATATGTTACAGAAATAGATAGGATTTTGATTGCTTTCACGATGAAAAGTACCTTGAAATTGAGCTCAACGAGGGAGAAATGCTCGTTTGCTTGACTATGTGCAAGAGTAAAAAATGACGTCACTGTCCATTCCAATATGCAGTCATAAGTGGGTTGACATTATTTATACAATTATTGCAATAAGGCATAACAGTAAATCTTATATTTTTTGTGTGAATAAAAATTACAAATTATAATAGTAATAATAATAATAATATGTACTGTATAATAATAATAATACATATAATAATAGTATAATAATATAATACAATAATAATAATAATACATATAATAATAATGCATATATAATAATAATGTACTACATAATAATAATTATAATAATAGACAGCTTCAAAAGGCCATCACTAGATGGCAGTGTTTACCACAACAAAGAGGGAGTGGTTGTGGCTGCCTCCACCTGTTACATAATGATATATTTTATTCATTCTAGAGTATATATCAGGTTTCTATGTTATTTATATTGTTTGTTATGTCATAGATGAACTGTGATAGATAAATAACCTGTATAGATGATTTTGTCCGGTCTCCAGACAAATTGTTGTCCACCGCCGACACCGCCCATACCACAACATGAATTACATATTTTATTCATTTTAGAGTATATATCAGTGTCTATGTTATTTATATTACTTATTATGTCATATTAGATAAAGTGAGATAGATAAATAAGCCGTAAAGTTGATATTAGTGAAATTATTGAAGTACAGAATTCCACTGGAACGGATTAATTGCATTTCAGTTAATTTAAATTAGAAAAATCGACTCTGCAAACGAGCAAATCCAGTTGTGAGCAAGGTCATGGAACGGATTAAACTCGCAAGTAGAGCTTCCACTGTATATTAAATACAGGTCCTCCATCACAAATCCGGCACCATTGGGACCTGTAGTGTGCCGGATTACACAGTGGTTAGGTTAGAATACACTTAATAAAATTAACCAACTTGACTTGCACAAAGTTCATTGAACATCGGCAAAAATCAAACATTTCCGCTACTTTGAGCTCAATTTCAAGGTATTTTTTGTCATGAAAGCAGTCAAAATCATGTCTATTTCTGTAATATTTCTTCCATTCTATCAAATGAGACCAAAAAACGAGAATACAACCATAAAAATCATACAAAAATATACCACAAAGAGGCGGCTAATGGCTGAGAAGTGAACTCCCTTATTTATCGTCCGTCTTTTTTATTTTTGGTGTACATTGTAAAGGTTTACTCAGCCCTGTAACAACTTCAGACAGTATTACCAAGGCTGGCTGGCTCCTCAGGAAAATTAATGAATAGAAAAAGAAATAATAATTCACAAAGATAAACACTTTATTATTTATTAATGCAAAGATAAAACAGTGAAACATGAAGGTGTATCCTATTTGAAAGAAAAATGAAAAATGAAATGAAAAAATGACATTTGAATTCAACGCTAATATCTACAGTTATGCTGGGGTGTCTGGTGGAGGTTGACACCGTCTTGTAGAAATTGTAGCCGTTACTGATGATGTGGGGGGGGGTCACAGGTGTTGGTGACAACCCAACGGCTAGTTCTTCACAGAGTCTATAGCCTTGAATAGTCAGTCCAGATGACAGGAAAGCAGGTTCTTTACCACTACAAAGATGAGGGGTTGTTGTCTGCTGTCGCCTACAGTTAATCAGGTAGGTAGATCCAAAAAGTGATGTCTTCGGACTTTTGCAAAAGTCCTTCTCCTTCAATACTTCTTGTTGGTTGGCAGGTCATTCCAAGCTGGAAAGACAGACAGGTTACCCACTGCTTAAGAAATCACTCTCCATGATAAGTACAATACCTAAAAGACGTGGTGATTATCAAAACATCTAACATGGAGATCAAGGCTGAAAGAACTAAGTTTATTATTGGTCAAAAGTGAAGCTTTCAACCAATAAGTCCACTAGAATAGGAGCAGGCTTTTACTTACAGTTGTGCTGGGAGCTGTGAGTCGAGTGATTACTGTTTGGCCGGAGCCCCACACGTCACCTTTCGGGGTGGGGAGAAAGGGGGGGTGAGAGGATAGCGGGAGCTAGACTGACTGACCCTACCTTAACAAGCAGCCGGCAATCAAACTATCGTTACCATATACAGTGGACCCTCGACCAGCGATATTAATCCGTTCCTGAGAGCTCATCGTTAATCGAAATTATCGTTAGTCGAGTTAATTTTCCCCATAAGAAATAATGGAAATCAAATTAATCCGTGCAAGACACCCAAAAGTATTGAAAAAAAAATTTTACCACATGAAATATTAATTTTAATACACACAAACTGAAGAAGACATGCACAGTTACACGACACTTACCTTTATTGAAGATCTGGTGATGATTGATGGGATGGGAGGAGGGGAGAGTGTTGATGGTGTTAGTGTTTAGAAGGGGAATCCCCTTCCATTAGGACTTGAGGTGGCAAGTCCTTTTTTGGGGTTACTTCCCTTCTTCTTTTAATGCCACTAGGACCAGCTTGAGAGTCACTGGACCTCTGTCGCACAACATATCTGTCCATAGAGGCCTGTACCCCCCGTTCCTTTATGACATTTCTAAAGTTTCACAACATTGTCAGTGTCACAATTAAACACTTGTTCAGGTTTCAATTCTTCACTGTCTATGTACTCCTTGAATTCCTGCACATATTTTTCAGCTGCTTTTTGGTCCAAACTGGCAGCCTCACCATGCCTTATCACGCTGTGTATGCCTCTACGATTCTTAAATCTCTCAAACCAACCTTTGCTGGCCTTAAATTCACTCACATCACCACTAGTTGCTGGCATTTTTCTAATTAAATCGTCGTGCAACTTCCTAGCCTTTTCACATATGATTGCTTGAGAGATGCTATCTCCTGCTGTCTGTTTTTCGTTTATCCACACCAATAACAGTCTCTCAACATCTATCACTTGTGATCTCAGTTTCGAAAACATAGTTGCACCTTTGGCAAGAACAGCTTCCTTGATTGCTGTTTTCTTGGCCACAATAGTAGCGATGGTTGATTGGGGTTTTGTGTACAACCTGGCCAGCTCGGAGACACCCACTCCACTTTCATACTTAGCAATGATCTCTTTCTTTATATCCATAGTAATTCTCACCCTTTTTGCTGTAGGGTTGGCACTAGAAGCTTTCTTGGGGCCCATGGTGACTTATTTTGCAGGTGCAATCACTAAAAAGGCTGTCATAATATGAAATGTTCCGATTGTATGCTTGGAAGCGACCGCGGTGGCTGGCTGGCTTGTAAACTCTGGCCAGAAGTGGACGCATCTCAGACGGAACGAATAGTGTTGGTCGAGTTTTTTAGCGCTAGTCGAGGCAAAATTTTTGCGTTAAAATGTATCGCTAGTCGGATTTATCGTTAATCGATGCCATCGTTGGTCGAGGGTCCACTGTACTCGCTTGCTACTCCTATCTGTTGAACTTTTCCCTCACACTCCCCCATACCAAGACTTATAGTCAAGGAGTGTAAGAAGAATAGGCGAGGAAAAAGTTCTAAAATGTGGAAGTCGCGTAAGGCAACAAATCTTCTACTGTCACAACTTAACCAGTCAGAGAAATAATTGGATGAACCATTGATATATACAATATGAAACTTAAAAGCTTGGAGTGCCAATGTCCATCTTAAAAGTTTCTAGGTATATCAAAGGTTTGTGTTCCATTTCTAAAATTCTTTTCCAAGTAAATAAAATTTAAGTTTGGAGATACCCCACACAAGGGCCAAACATTCCTTTTCTATGGTGGAGTATCTCATTTCTGCAGGAGGGAAGTTTTAGATTTAATAAATATACAGGAACTAGGAGTGTGTGTATTTTGTGCAGTAAGCACCTGACACCTATTGCAAGAACTATACTGTACTTCTTTGTAACCTGTAAGTACATGCTTGGCCAAAAATAAGTGTGCTTGAGTTTATGCCATGTCTTACAATGAGCCAAGTGTTCGGTCACTGGCAAATCATGAGCCATTTGAAGAACAGTCTCTTGACATGGTTTAGGAACAAGGAGGGAATAATCTATCGCTGAAGAATGAGATTTAAATAGATTTATGTAAGATACCATTAATATATTCAAACTTATGAGATACGTATCTCCCGTGGATAACTTTGTTGTTAAAAGCTTGATTATGACAATCCCGAAGTGAAGGGCAATCACACTGTAAATTGACAAAGTCATCCTTGGACATAAAATCTGGGGAAATAAAAGGACTTACGGTGGGAGAAGAGGAGAAGGAGAAGCCAGGGTTATGGTCTGAGCCCTAGTCTAGACATTGAGAGTGCCGGAGGCAATACCCTTATTTTCACCTGACGAGTGGACAAGTGATCCTGCTACCTCACTATAGAGAGCAGTATCATCTGTTTCCACCCCCAAATGAACAGTACGAAACAATGCAGCTTTCGGTGCGGAATTGTTAACCCTTTGAGGGTCGACAGGCCCTCTCCGAAACTCGTTCTCAGGGTCGGCCAAATTTCAAAAAAAAAAAAAAAATATTTTTTCTTATGAAAAAATAGAGTTTTTTTTTTCTAAACATTATAGGATAAACAAAAAAATTTTACCATCAATACTTACGGAGATATGGAGGCGTAAATTTTGCAGAAAATGAGCCCCGTATGGCAACAGCAGCGACTGCCGCTCACCGGTAAACTTTGATTTACTTGTATTTGAAGGTTTGTTGTTTTTTTCACTATTTTATTTTTTCACATAACTTATGTGGCCTATGAGACCAAAGTAAGGTGCAATGTACATATATACACTCGTTGTATACAACACAATAAGCACACAAACATAATTATCAATATATTGTTTACAAAACTTGTTTACAAAAACAAACAATACAAAACATTGTTTATTACTATTGTTCTATAATATATATACCAATATACAGTCACTGAACATATTCCTATTAGTTCTGCAGCTTGTGGAACTCTTTGAAACATGGTGTCATACACAATGGTGTTTTATCTTTCTCCCTCATTCTATATCTTTCAATCTGTCTCTCTCTTTCTGTCTGTCTATCTCTGTCTCACAGGTACACATAAATACAAGTATACATAGTATAAATTACCTAGGACAACCCAAGAAATCCAGACAAAGTGCTGTACTCCACTTGAAGATGTGAGTAAAAGTGATGACCAGTCTTGTGGCTCTCTGAGACAGAGAGCTAGACAGATAGACAGGGAGCTTGACAGACAAATAGACAGACAGAAATGTTAGTGTACCAGCAGAAACAAAGGGAGGGCGATGTTCATCTAATCTTTTATTATCAGTTCCACCCTCGTTTACGCTCATCAAAAGTCGTCTCTTATCAGATGTTATCTCCCCTTATCTTGTCACTGTCATGGGGTGGATTTTTTTTTTCTTGTTTCAAGGGAAAAATATTATTACATCTTCTTCCTCTTCCTCCTCCTCCTCCTCTTCCTCATCCTTCTCCTCTTCTTCCTCTTCCCCCTACTCTTCCTCCTACTATTCCTCTTCCTCTTCCTCCTCCTCTTCCTCCTCTTCTTCCTCTTCCTCCTACTCTTCCTCTTCCTCCTACTCTTCCTCCTCCTCCTCTTCCTCCTTTTCCCCCTAATCTTCCTCCTACTATTCCTCTTCCTCCTCTTCTTCCTCTTCCTCCTACTCTTCCTCCTCCTCCTCTTCTTCCTCTTTCCCCTACTCTTCCTCCTACTCTTCCTCTTCCTCCTTCTCCTTCTCCTCCTCCTCCATAGTGTAAATTACCAGGAGTCGGCAGCTGTCAAATTGACATATTGTCTCATTACTCACTCCCCCTCCCGCCTGTCAAAACAATGGGGTCGGATGCTGTTTCCCCTCCATTCTATCTAATTATCTTTCTCCCTCATTCTATATCTTTTAATCTGTCTCTTTTTCTATCTGTCTATCTCTGTCTCACAGGTACACATTTATGCAAGTATACATAGTATAAATTACCTAGGATAACCCAAGAAATCCAGACAAAGTGCTGTACTCTGCTTGAAGATGTGAGTAAAAGTGATGACGCAGTCTTGTGGCTCTCTGAGACAGAGAGCTATACGAATAGACAGATAGACAGGGAGCTTGACAGACAGACAAATAGACAGAAATGTTAGTATACCAGCAAAAACAAAGGGAGAGCGATGTTCATCTAATCTTTTGGTATGGGCTACACCCTCATTTACCCTCATCAAACGTCAGCACTTATCAGATGTTATCTCCCCTTATCTTGTTACTGTCATGGGTGAACATTTATTATTACATATTATTATTATTACGTATTATTATTATTCTTTCTTCTTTCAACACACCGGCCGTATCCCACCGAGGCGGGGTGGCCCAAAAGGAAAAACGAAAGTTTCTCCTTTTACATTTAGTAATATATACAGGAGAAGAGGTTACTAGCCCCTTGCTCCCGGCATTTTAGTTGCCTCTTACAACACGCATGGCTTACGGAGGAAGAATTCTGTTCCACTTCCCCATGGAGATAAGAGGAAATAAACAAGAATAAGAACTAGAAAGAAAATAGAAGAAAACCCAGAGGGGTGTGTATATATGTGCTTGTACATGTATGTGTAGTGTGACCTAAGTGTAAGTAGAAGTAGCAAGACGTACCTGAAATCTTGCATGTTCATGAGACAGAAAAAAGGACACCAGCAATCCTACCATCATGTAAAACAATTACAGGCTTTCGTTTTACACTCACTTGGCAGGACGGTAGTACCTCCCTGGGCGGTTGCTGTCTACCAACCTACTACCTTGAATTATTATTATTATTATGTATTATTGTTATTATTACGTATTCTTCTTCTTCCTCCTCCTCCTCCTCTTCCTCCTCCTCTTCCTCCTCTTCTTCCTCCTCCTCCTCCTCCTCTTCCTCCTCTTCTTCCTCCTCCTCCTCTTCTTCCTCCTCCTCCTCCTCTTCTTCCTCCTCTTCCTCCTCCTCCTTCTCCTCTTCCTCCTCCTCCTCCTCTGCCTCCTCCTCCTCCTCCATTCTTGGAACAAGTTTGAAGAGCTTGTAGTTCATAATCACTATCACTATCATCACCAATGCTCACATCTGAGTCTGGGATTTGGGAAAATAGGAGTTTCCTCTTTGATTCTGGTACAACTGAACGTGAACAAGAGGGCCCAGCACCAGAGGTGGAAGGCTGTGGATTGTCTGGGTTTTCCTCACTGTTACCCATATTATGGTCCATTAGTTTCAGTCGAAACCTCACCAGAACTTTGAAACTCACCTTCACTGTCACTTCCATCTGTATTAGAACTGTCACTGGGGAACAAAAGTGTCCCAATTCGCCGAGGAGTGAGGAACTTCTTACCGCCAGGCATGGTGGACATTGTGTACTATGATGGCATTCCCACAATGCACCACTGGGTCCCAGATTTTTTTCCTACTGCGCACACCCACCACACAGACCCATTCTCTCACATCTAGGCCTATCAGCCTTTTCCTGCGAGATTTGACAGTGCTAGAATTTATGCGTACTAGTACGTCAAAAACCCCTACGCGTAAGACGTACTAGTACGACCAAAACCCTCAAAGGGTTAAGGGGCTTATTTAACTTACAAGGAAGAGGAGCTGGAAAACTTAGATCCATGGGTGGTGATGGAAGATCCGCCTCTGAAGGAAGAACGGCACCTTTAATGTTACCCACTATTATAGAACAAGTAATTGGGGCTAGTACCACATTAGTCCAACCGGTGAACCATTTAGTTTTCAAGTAACGACGTATTGTAGGGAAAGTATTTTCATGACCCAAGTAATCTGAAAGAATAGAGGACACACGAGAGGTTTTAAAGTAAGAGAACAGTTTGTCCGAAATTAAAATGCATGTACATCCAGTGTCATGTAACATGTCTGAGACTTTTATACCATTAACTGCTCCTGAACAGAAGGGTGCTTGGTCATTACCATCAACGAAACATCTACCAACTTTCTCTATTTTTTTGGAAGGACAATCTGGACGTTTATGTCCGATACCACCACACCGATGACATGGTATAATAGCTGGTGACTTTTTTTCTACTGTAGGCTTCTTAATCTTTGGTTCAGGTGAACCATTGCCATTAGGGATCGATCCCTTTAGGTCTTTATAGAAATTGTGAGCCTCAGCATACAAGTCAGCGGCCTCAGCAACTTCATCAGCTTTAATCAGGTTACGTTCTCTAATGGATGTTCTTATCTGGTGAGGAAGAGCTGTCAGGAACTGGTCAGCAACCATAAAGTCTCTAAGAGATTCATAACTGTGATCAATTCCTGAACTCTCTATCCAAAAGTCGAACAAACGAAAGAGTGTTACCTGTAACTGCTGAAAGTTTTGGCCATGCTGTAAGGTGGCATACCTGAAATCTTTCCTATAAGAATTTGTGGTTTTTTGATATGCTTTAAGGATTGCCTTTTTCAGTAGGTTATAATTACATGTGATATCCTGCGACAAAGTTTCATAGATATTCAAAGTTGCACCAGAAAATAACATTCCTAACCTGGTAGCCCAAGTGTCAGCAGGCCATTCACAGAGGGTAGCGGTATTTTCAAACCTGATAATGTATGAAGTAATGTCTTCACCCTCTGTGAAGGGGGGTAAATTAGATGTTGGAATATGTGCACTAGTTGCATGATGTTCAATTACTCCTTCCTCTAATTGTTGTTGTGTAAAAGTTAACTTTTTATTCTCTAATTCAAGGCGAGATTTTTCAAGCTCGTGATCTTTTTCTCTCTTAACTCATGTTCTCTAGCTCTTTCCTCATGTTCTCTAGCTCTTTCCTCACGTTCTCTAGCTCTTTCCTCAACTATTCTATCCTTTGCTCTTTCCTCAAGTTCTCTTAATTTAACTTGTTCCTCACGTACTTTAGCTCTCTCTTCACGATCAAGTCTATCACGCTCCTTTTTATCCTCTCTTTCTCTTTCTAACTGCCTTTCTTGGTTCTCTCTTTCAATTCGATCTCTCTCCTTTTTCTCCTCTCTTTCTCTTTCTAACTATCTTCTCTCTCAATTCTTTCCTTCTCCAATCTTTCCTGGATCTTAGCACTAATGAAAGCTTCTAAATTTTTCCCCGTTATTCCTAACTTACTCCCAGCGCTCATCCAAAACTGGTATTCCTCCATACTTGCAAGAATAACTTAAACTACCAGGGGAAAATGAAATGGATATATCAAAGAAAACGGAGGGTTCAATTCCTGCTCTGCTCAAACTGTAAATAAATCAGAGGGTTCGATCCCTGCTTCGATTAAACAGTATGTGTGAATGAAAATGGAGGGTTCTATGCCGGCTCCAAGCAAACAGTAAGTAGAATGGGGTCCCTTGACCATCCAAATCTTCTCACCAACAAATTAAGAGTGTCCTACGACAGTTCCCTTGATATAATAAAGAGCTCAATGAAACAACTTGTCACTGGAAAATCTCGGGTCCCTAGAGTCTATTCCTCCAAATTGTTTCAAGCTCAAAAAATAAAGGTGACAGAATTAACTAGTATATCCTGCCTGACTTGACTTACAATAAATTGAGACTATAACAATCACCAAATCTTTTAAATACCTGTACTGTAGTCCTACCATAGAGAATGATTACTCATGGCTGGTGGTAACCGTCTGTGGTATGCGGCGTTGAAGTTCCAATGGTAGATTCGAGATGGAGTCGAATCTTGATTCAGTCAAGTTGATCCTGGCAAGGTCGCCACTTGTGAAGGCTTACTCAGCCCTGTAACAACTTCAGACAGTATTACCAAGGCTGGCTCCTCCTCAGGAAAATTAATGAATAGAAAAAGAAATAATAATTCACAAAGATAAACACTTTATTATTTATTAATGCAAAGATGATCGTCAATATGGCTTCAGGAAAGGTTACTCTGCTGCTGATCTGCTGTTAAACCTCTCCACTAAGTGGCACCAGTCACTGGATGAATCCAAAGTCAGCTGTGTGGTAGCACTGGACATTGCTGGCGCTTTCGACCGGGTGTGGCACCAGGGCCTCTTAGCAAAACTTCAAGCACTGGGAATTGCAGGCTCTACGCTATGTCTCCTCAGTGACTACCTTCATGGTAGATCTCTAAGTGTAGTTCTCAATGGAACGGAATCAGCAAGACATCCTATTGGAGCAAGTGTTCCACAAGGAAGCGTGCTGGGTCCATTGTTATGGAATGTCTACTTCAACGACCTTCATCTCATCCCAGAATCACATGCATATGCAGACGACTGTACACTGACATTCACTTATCCAAGAGAAGAAATGCCAGCTGCTCTAAGCTACATCAATCACCAGCTGAGAGCTATATCAGCTTGGGGAAATAGATGGCAAGTAACATTTGCACCTGAGAAAACGCAAATGATGATCGTCTCTAGGCACCATGATGGTAATGCTGGTGCAGTAGTAAGGATGAATGGGAGGATGTTGGTACCTGGAGAAGAAGTTGATATCCTTGGGGTGAAATTTGACTCCAAGCTAACCATGAAGAACCATGTTGTAAATCTTGCAAACAAGGCAGCCAGGAAGCTTACAGCACTTCGCCGTATCTCCCATCTGCTTGACAGTAGGGGTTGCAAGATCCTGTACGAGACACAAGTACGCTCGCACCTTGAGTATGCTCCACTTTCTTGGTTTGCCTGCCCCCCCCTCTCATCTGCGACTGCTTGACAGAGTAGAGAACAGAGCAAGACGTCTCATCTCTCGCCTGGACCCATCCTGGATAGATCTGTCATTTCAGCAGAGCCTTCAACATAGGAGGGATGTGAGTGGCCTTACTGTTATGTACAAGGCCAATATTGTCAAAATACCACACTTGGATCCACTTCGAGGACAGCGTGAAACAAGCTTTTATGCCACAAGACGGGCAGAAAGCAGCAACTTCACTCGGGCTGTACCCTTCTCCAGAACATCACTCCATCTGAGATCATACATACCCAGGATGACTAGAGTATGGAACACATTCGTACAGCATAATGATGTCAACGAGATAAAGTCAGTTGATCAAATGAAAATGCTGGCCCACAGATGGCTCCAACTTCATCCTGTTTCCTACTTGTATGTCTCATAACAATAAAAATGCTTTCAAATGAGCTGATGTAGGTAACAGCTCTTAGCTTGCCAATAAAGTTAGGAATCCTTAACCTGTAAATAGCTGTCAATAAAGCTAGGGATCCTTAACCTTGTCAAACCCTGTGTAAAAAAAAAAAAAAAGATAAAACAGTGAAACATGAAGGTGTATCCTACTTGAAAGAAAAATGAAATGAAAAAATGACATTTGAATTCAGCGCTAATATGTACAGTTGTGCTGGGGTGTCTGGTGGAGGTTGACACAGTCTTGTAGAAATTGTAGCCGTTACTGATGATGTGGGGGGGGGGGGGGTCACAGGTGTTGGTGACAACCCAATGGCTAGTTCTTCACAGAGTCTATAGCCTTGAATAGTCAGTCCAGATGACAGGAAAGCAGGTTCTTTACCACTATAAAGATGAGGGGTTGTTGTCTGCTGTCGCCTACAGTTAATCAGGTAGGTAGATCCAAAAAGTGACGTCTCCGGACTTTTGCAAAAGTCCTTCTCCTTCACTTCTCGTTGGTTGGCAGGTGACCCGATCTGTCATTCCAAGCTGGAAAGAGAGACAGGTTACCCACTGCTTAAGAAATCACTCTCCATGATAAGTACAATACCTAAAAGACGTGGTGATTATCAAAACGTCTAACATGGAGATCAAGGCTGAAAGGACTAAGTTTATTATTGGTCAAAAGTGAAGCTTTCAACCAATAAATCCACTAGAATAGGAGCAGGCTTTTACTTACAGTTGTGCTGGGAGCTGTGAGTCAAGTGATTACTGTTTGGCCGGAGCCCCACACGTCGCCTTTTGGGGTGGGGAGAAAGGGGGGGGAGGGGATAGCGGGAGCTAGACTGACCCTACCTTAACAAGCAGCCGGCAGTCAAACTATTGTCACCATATACTCGCTTGCTACTCCTATCTGTTGAACTTTTCCCTCACAACATTAAGAAGCATCTTTCCATCATACATTGCCCAAGCCAGGTACTGGAAATAAGTCACTTTGACTTTTTTGGGTTATCCTAGGTTCTCTATACATATGCTGCTATGTATGATAATCTATGTAACTGTATTTGTGTATAGTACCTGAATAAACTTACTTCTAGTCTGTCAACTGAGTACAAGAAACCACCCATTCACCTATTTCAACTACCCAATAAAGTGGTCAGAAATTGGCAATTTGGCCAATTTCACAGATGCCAATTTCAAAATGGGGTCCAGAATAAACAATGCAGACATTCCTGGCACTAAAATAACATTTTCTCTGTTCATTAGTCACAGCTACAGGCCCCTCTTATATTACTCTTGCTTACCATTTGGAATTTTTATTCACACAAAAAAATAGAAGATTTACTGTTATGCAGACTACTGCATTATTGTAATAATTGTATAAATAATGTCAACCCATTCTTGACTGCTTACTCGACTGTTTACTCGAGCATCGCTAAAGAATAGAACTTTTCTGCTACTGTGAGTGCAATTTCAAGGTACTTTTCATCATGAAAGCAATCAAAATCATATCTATTTCTGTAATATATTTTCCATTCTATCAAAGGAGACCGAAAAAACGATAATATAACTATAAAAAACATACAAAAATATACCGCTAAGCAGCTGCTAATGGCTGAGAAGTGAACTCCACTATTTATGGTCTGATTTCTTTCATTTTTGGTGTACATTAAGAAGTATCTTTCCATCATACATTGCCCAAGTTTCAATAAGATAACCCAACAAACAAATGAGAAAATAATAATGATAATAATAATAATTTACTACATGTACATGTACACAGGATACAGACATAGCTGGCATCAGTGACATACTACTCAGTAACTACTGTATTATAGAAAGCCGCTTGTTATGCAGAATATTTCAAGCAAATTAGGTCGGTGTCCCAGGATAACACCCACACCAGTCGACTAACACCCAGGTACCCATTTACTGATGGGTGAACATAGACAACAGGTTTAAAGAAACACCCAGTGTTTCTATCCTGGCTGAGAATCGAATATTTACCAAAAATCATATATGGCTAACCCAAGCCAGGTACTAGAAATAAGCCACGTTGTCTGACTTTTTTTGGGTTATCCTAGGTTCTCTACACATATTCAATTCAATTCAATTCAAACTTTATTCTCTATAAGTATTACAATGCTGAGTTTACAGAATTTGGTTATTGTGTGGTTTACATGTAGTAAAATAATAATTACAGAGTGTACCACTAGAACGCCTAGCATGGCTAGGCATTTCGGGCAGACTTATGTTAAATCTTAGGTTTAAAATGTTACTGAATTATGAGATAAGTTGGTATTATGGCTAAGTGACTAAATACTAGTTGTGAGTTTAGCAATGTGAATGCTTTTGTTTTGGCACTATACTACATAGTTTCAGTATTGGAGTATCACAGGCCAACTTTTGACTAGTTAAGATTCATTATTTTGAGATTGAGATTGATATTTCTGTTTATGGTCAAATGGGTGAGTGAGTGTAAGTGTGAACCACCAGGTGGTATATGTATTATTAGTTAACAGGGTGTATCAGGGAGATAAGATGTTTTCTGATGGTAGTTTTGAAGGTGATGAATGTGTCTGCAGTTTTGGAATTTTCAGGTAGGGTGTTCCAGATTTTAGGGCCTTTGACATACATTGAATTTTTGTAAAGGTTTAGTCGGACACGGGGAATGTCATAGAGATGTTTGTGTCTGGTGTTGTGCCTGTGGGTTCTGTCACAACTATCAAGAAAGCATTTTAGGTCAAGGTTAATATTGGAATTTAAGGTCCTGTAGATGTAGATTGCACAGTAGTAAGTGTGGATGTACTGAACAGGGAGTAAGTTTAGATCTATGAAGAGTGGGGGGGTGTGTTGCCAGGGATGGGATTTTGTGATTATTCTTACTGCGGCTTTTTGTTGGGTTATTATTGGCTTTAGGTGTGTTGCTGCAGTTGAACCCCAAGCACAGATAGCATAGGTGAGGTATGGATATATAAGTGAATGGTATAGTGTGAGAAGGGCAGTTTGCGGCACGTAGTATCGTATCTTGGAGAGGATCCCAACCGTTTTGGATACTTTTTTGGTTATGTCTTGGATATGGGTGCTGAAGTTCAGGTTGTTGTCGAGGTATAGGCCTAGGAATTTGCCCTCATTATGCCTGGTAATTAGAGTGTTGTCGATCTTAATGTTAATTTGCGCATCTCCTGCTCTGCTACCAAACATAATGTAGTAGGTCTTGTCAACGTTAAGCATAAGTTTATTGGCTGTCATCCAAGTCGATATTTTGATCAGCTCCTCATTAACAATGGTGTTGAGGGTTGCAAGATTAGGGTGAGAGATGACATAAGTTGTGTCGTCAGCAAAGAGAATGGGGTTCAGGTGTCGAGATACGTTTGGAAGATCATTGATGTATATGAGGAAGAGCAGGGGACCAAGGACACTTCCCTGCAGAACTCCAGTATCAAGTGGCTGTGTTGTTGATGCTGTGTCTTTAATGGTGACATACTGATACCTATTAGTAAGGTAAGATTTGAAATATGCAAGCGCATGGCCTCTTATACCATAATGGTCAAGTTTGTGGAGTAGGATGCCGTGGTCTACTGTGTCAAAAGCTTTTCTTAGGTCAATAAAAATTCCTAGTGGATATTCCTTATTTTCCAGTGCTGTGTAAAGTAGATCTAGCATTTTTATAATTGCATCGTTAGTGCTTTTATTTTTCCTGAATCCAAATTGGCAGGGGTTGAGTATGTTTTGTGACGTTATAAATGAATATAGTCTTCTGTGCACGAGTTTCTCAAAGATTTTGGATAGCAATGGTAAGTTTGATATTGGCCTATAGTTGTTTAAATCTGTAGGGTCACCACCTTTATGTATTGGTGTAACCCTTGCCGTCCCGAGTAGTTTCGGGAAGGTGCTAGCTTCTAATGACTTGTTAAAAAACAATGAGATAGTATGCAAGAGGACATGGGCCACTCTCTTGTACAATAATGGTGGGACATGAGACAGATTCCCTGAGTTATTTTTAAGTGACTTTATAATCTCGGTGACTTCCGTGGGCTCAGTTGGAGCAAGATAGAAGGAATTTGGGAAATTCCCATCTAAGTAGTCCCCGGCATGGGCATTGGTACGTGGGATTTTATTGGCGAGATTAGAACCTATGGTTGAGAAGAAGTCGTTTATCTTGTTAGCTGTGTCGGTGGGTTGCAGTGGTGTTTCATTAGGTTTAGTTAGGACAATATTCTTGTTTTTTTTCAGTTTGTGGGTCCCTAGAATCTGAGAGAGTGTTTTCCAGGTCTTTTTTATATCTCCTCTTGTGTCAGTGAATCTACTGGAGTAGTATAGTTGTTTGGCTTTCTTTATTACTTTGGTGAGGACTGATGAATAGTGTTTAAGAATATCTTTGTGTATTAAGCCCTGTCTATATTGCTTTTCATATTGGTGTTTCTTATCAATGGATTTCAGAATGGTGCTGGTTAGCCATGGGCAACCAAGCCGTTTGTTTGTGATCTGTTTCGTTTTTATAGGACAATGTTTGTTGTATAGTCTAAGTAGTTTGTTAAGAAAAATGTCTGTCCAGTCGTCAATACCATTGGCCTTGGAGAATTCTGTAGGCCAGTCAACAGTCTCTAGGTCAGCTGTGAACTTCCTTATTGAGGCCTCATCATGGAGTCTAAATGAGACTTTGTTGTATTCAAGTGGTGGTTTACTAATGTTTGTCAAGAGGAAGGTAGGGTAGTGGTCTGTAGTGCTATCTGTGATTATCCCTGATTTAAGGGGGGCTAGTATATTGGTCCATATGTGGTCTATTATGGTTGCACTTGTTTCAGTGAGCCTGGTTGGTTTAGTTATTGTTGGTATGAGAAGTGTGTTGTTCATATTGTTGATGAAATCAGTTACAGGCTGATCATCTAGTAGGCCAAGGTTGATGTTGAAGTCTCCAGTTAAGAGAAGGTGGTGCTTATTCATTTGTCTGTTATTAGTGCCTTTAATTTCTCACTGAAGTTTGGGATGTTAGTGTGGGGTATCCGGTAAATGGCACCGATTGTTATAGGCGTCTTAAGGTTTTTTACAGTAAAATTAGCAAAAATGTATTCTCCATATTCATCACTAAAGCAATTGGTGCTGATACAAGATAATTGGTTAGAGTAATAGATTGCAATTCCACCCCCAACTTGGTATGGTCTGCAGTTGTGGATTGCTGTGTATCCTGGTAGAGGGTAGATATCTATTGTGTCCTGTTTTAGCCAGGTCTCGGTAAGAATAATGCAGGAGAAGGGTGTCTTTAGTGATTCAAGGAGTGCCAGGAGGTCGTCATAGTGTTTGCTTAAGGACCTGATGTTGTAGTTAAGTACTGATAGACTTTTATCATTGTTTAGGATAGTGCTGGCTTGTGATGCTGTGTAGTAAAGGCAGTTACTTTCCAATAGGTTTTGATTGTGTGTCAGATTATGTAGGTTTAGATCAGGGTCAACGTGATCAATCATCTTCTAGGTTTAAATTATGGTTATTTATATTCTGAGTTGTGTGTTGAGTTTTAGTACTGATATCTGTAGTGGTGGGAAGTTTGGACAAGTATATAGCTATAGCATTTTGGTCATGTAGAGTATAGTCACTAATACACATAATAAAGTTGGTGTTGTCTATGTGTTGTGCTGGAATGAGCTAAAGTACAACTAGGTATAAACTAATAATATAAAAATACAAATTAAAAATAGCACAAGACTCTCACTTGTAATTGCACTAAGGTCTAATGTAATGACTTTGGTATAGTCTATGTATTGACCTAGAGTGAGCAATAGTACAACTAGGTTTAATCTAATAATGTAGAAATACAAATTAAAAATAGCACCAGGCTCTCACTAGTAATTACACTATGGTCTAATATAATGACTTTGGTACTGACTATGTATTGAGCTAGAATGAGCTATAGTACAACTGAGTTTAATCTAATGATATAAAAAAGGCACAAGACTCTCAGTTGTAATTGCACTAAGGTGTTATATAAGTTGTTTACAAGAATTAGAGTATAAGTAGATTTAAATTGACAAGATAAAATATACAAGTTAAGGTAACAAAAGAATAAAAAAAAAAAAAAATATATATGAGGTAGTTGGTACTAGTTAGCAAAAGATAGTTAAGGGCCTTGAACAATAATATAATTGAAATATACACTAATTGCACACACAATATAGTCACTAAGATATGAAAACAATCTTAGAGTAGGACTTACAATATAAACTTATAATATAAAAATAAAAATTGAAATGGTACTTGCAATTGCACTAGAGTCTGGTATATGTTGTTGACAAGATCAAGAGTATAACTAGATTTAAATTGACAAAATAAAATTCACAATTAAAGTACCAAAAGAATAATAGTAAAAAATAACAATGGTAATGCTGCTATGTGTGATAATCTATATAGAGAAAATATCTTTTTTGTTTCAGGTTTATGGTGGAGTACGAGTGTAATCACAGTTAGCCCTGTGCTACACTCCGTTTTTTTCTAATGTAAGCCCCCAAGACAGGGATAGGAGAATGGTACAGTGGACCCTCGACCAACGATATTAATCCGTTCCTGAGAGCTCATCGTTAGTCGAAATTATCATTAGTCGAGTTAATTTTCCCCATAAGAAATAATGGAAATCAAATTAATCCATTCCTGACACCCCAGAGTATTGAAAACAAAATTTTTTACCACATGAAATATTAATTTTAATACACACAAACTGAAGAAGACATGTACAATTACATTACGCTTATCTTTATTGAAGATCTGGTGATGATTGATGGGATGGGAGGAGGGGAGTGTGTGGATGGTGTTAGTGTTTAGAAGGGGAATCCCCTTCCATTAGGACTTGAGGTGTCAAGTCCTTTTCTGGGGTTACTTCCCTTCTTCTTTTAATGCCACTAGGACCAGCTTGAGTCACTGGACCTCTGTTGCACAACATATCTGTCCATAGAGGCCTGTACCTCCCATTCCTTTATGACATTCCTAAAGTGTTTCACAACATTGTCAGTGTACAGGTTGCCAACATGGCTTGCAGTAGCTGTGTCAGGGTGATTTTCATCAAAAAAGGTTTGCACTTTAAGCCACATTGCACACATTTCCTTAATCTTTGAAGTAGGCAACTTCCTCAATTTCTCTGTCTCCTCCTCCGGAGCAGTTTCCTCAGATCTGGCCTCTTGCTGTTGAAGATGATCTTGCAGCTTATCAGTGGTTAGTTCATCATTGTCCTCCCCCTCCAACTCTTCCACATCCTCCCCACTAACATCCAACCCCAAGGACTTCCCTAATGCCACAATTGATTCCACAACTGGCATAGGCTTCTCAGGGTTAGCCTCAAATCCTTCAAAATCCCTTTTGTCTACACATTCTGGCCACAGTTTCTTCCAAGCAGAGTTCAAGGTCCTCTTAGTCACTCCTTCCCAAGCCTTACCTATAATGTTTACACAATTGAGGATGCTAAAGTGATCTCTCCAAAACTCTCTTAGAGTCAATTGAGTTTCTGTGGTCACTACAAAGCACCTTTCAAACATAGCTTTTGTGTAGAGTTTTTTGAAGTTTGCAATGACCTGCTGGTCCATGGGCTGCAGGAGAGGAGTGGTATTAGAAGGCAAAAACTTGACCTTAATGAAGCTCGTGTCCCCAGAAAGTCGCTCTGCCACGTCTGAAGGATGACCAGGAGCATTGTCTAATACCAGGAGGCACTTAAGGTCCAATTTATTTTCCAGGAGGTAATTTTTCACAGTGGGGGCAAATGCATGGTGTAACCAGTCATAGAAAATGTCTCTAATGACCCATGCCTTACTGTTTGCCCTCCACATCACACACAAATTAGCCTTGAGGACATTGTTTTTCCTGAACACTGGGAGTTTCAGAGTGATACACCAATAAAGGCTTCACTTTGCAATCACCACTAGCATTAGCACACATCAACAGAGTAAGCCTGTCTTTCATAGGCTTATGTCCTGTGAGTGCCTTTTCCTTCTGAGTAATGTAGGTCCTGCTTGGTATTTTCTTCCAAAACAGGCCTGTTTCATGACAATTAAACACTTGTTCAGGTTTCAATTCTTCACTGTCTATGTACTCCTTGAATTCCTGCACATATTTTTCAGCTGCTTTTTGGTCCGAACTGGCAGCCTCACCATGCCTTATCACACTATGTATGCCACTACGATTCTTAAATCTCTCAAACCAACCTTTGCTGGCCTTAAATTCACTCACATCACCACTAGTTGCAGGCATTTTTCTAATTAAATTGTCATGCAACTTCCTAGCCTTTTCACATATGATCGCTTGAGAGATGCTATCTCCTGCTATCTGTTTTTCGTTTATCCAAACCAATAACAGTCTCTCAACATCTTCTATCACTTGCGATCTCAGTTTCGAAAACATAGTTGCACCTTTGGCAAGAACAGCTTCCTTGATTGCCGTTTTCTTGGCCACAATAGTAGCGATGGTTGATTGGTGTTTTGTGTACAACCTGGCCAGCTCGGAGACACGCACTCCACTTTCATACTTAGCAATGATCTCTTTCTTCATATCCATAGTAATTCTCACCCTTTTTGCTGTAGGGTTGGCACTAGAAGCTTTCTTGGGGCCCATGGTGACTTACTCTGCAGGTGCAATCACTAAAAACGCTGTGATAATATGAAATGTTCCGATTGTATGTCTGGATGGGACCGCGGCTGCTCGCTGGCTGGCTGGCTTGTAAACGCTGGCACCCACCGGACAAGTGAGGCACGCTCAGGCCACAAGTGGACCCGTCTCGAACAGAACGAATCGCGTTGGTCGAGTTTTTTAGCGCTAGTCGAGGCAAAATTTTTGCGTTCAAATGTATCGCTAGTCTGATTTAACGTTATACGATGCCATCGTTGGTCGAGGGTCCACTGTACTTGTATCTCGTATCATCTTCATACCTCCGTCGAACTGCTCGGTATTATGCCAAATATTATTCATTCTGGAGTATTTAACATGTTTTATGTTATTTATATTGTTTATTATGTCATATTAGATCAATTGTGATAGGCAATAAGCTGTAGTGTTGATATTAGCATAATAATAAAGCATATTATCCTGCATCATGAGACTGAGCTCACAGCAACCGACAGTGGCTTCAAAGCCACCTTATCTTTAATGGACAATGTACTGTGTAGGTGCTTTGCACAACGAAAAGCATTTCTTTTATTCATTGGAACCATGGCTAGGGCTAAAAGTAAGCAGGTTATAACAATAAATGGAGAAAAAGAAATTAGAATGACTTATGCAGCAAGTAGCACCAGCAAACAGTACCAGCAGGTTGATGCAGCGACCCTGGAAATTTGAAATTATGCTAGCCGAAATTAGTGCTGAATAACTGAAGGAACCAAATATCTGATTGCCGGATTTGTGATGGCGGACCTGTATCACTGTAAATTTATTTATATTGACATTCATAAGAAAGTCTTAATGGAAAGAAAGCTGATTTTAGAGTGCAAGTCCAGTAAGTGTCTGTAGTGTGTTGAAGGTAATGGTAAGCCTGAGGGATGGTGTTATGTCCAAAGTTAAACCCACTAAACACATCCAGTGCACATCAGCCTTGTCCTCCCCAGCCTTTACTAACATAACATAAATAATGAGGGAGGCAGGGAGACCATGAAGGACATAGTGAATTGGTGAAGGAGGGTGTTATGTCCTACACTTTACCCACTGAACATGTTCAGGACACTTGAACCCTGTCTTCCTTCGCCTGTATTAGCACACTGTAAATAATAAAAGTAGGGAGACAGTGAGGGAGGTAGTGAGACAGTAATTGAGTCAGTGAGACAAATCAGTGAGGACAGTAAGGGAGGGAGGGTGAGAGAGGCAGGTAAGGACATGACCACCAGTCCAGCCCTGGGGCCTTCCTCCTTGGCATCTAGGCAACCCACCTGTTACACCTCCCCACTCAGCTGGGCTGGGACCCACCCTCCACAGCTTGGTGGTTTCCCATCCACCATCATCCTTCACCAACCACCTCTCTCTCCTCTCCCAGCCAGCCAGCCATTTATGTAATGACACAACATAAATAAATCTACAATTCTTGACCAGTCTTCTATAAGCATGTATGAAATGACTGTTCACAAAGTTTGAATGCATTTGGTATAAAACTGAGATATAAAATAATGTGGGAATTGCAAAGTCCCAGAATAAATCTCTATTTTTTTACATGCTATACTGGGTTTGCTATATAAGATTTCACTTTATGTGCTGTCAGCCAGGAATACGTCTGTTGCATAACTCAAGGGACATCTGCATTAGATATTCCTTTTAAGGTTTACGTAACGGGTTTATTATATATAGTAGTTTGATATATCAGTAATAACCTCTGTGGAATTATTTATAAGGAAAGCACTTACTATCATGTTTTCTTATTTCTACATACTTGCTACTTCAACCACTTTAAAGATGTAGTACAGTAGACTCTTATATCGCACTTCCAAGTATCATGTTTTTGTTACATCGCTATACAGATTTTATTCCAAAGATTGCCTCTTAACACCTTAAAGTTTTAATAATGCTGTTCAGCTATGAAAATGTTTAAGAGATTTCTACATCCTGGGAGAAGTCGCCTACTGTGTAGGAACATGTGGCTCAATATGAAGTAAGGTATAGTGCCCCTTTAAACTCCCAACATTAGCTTCAACATTATTTTATTACAATATTACTGCAGATTTCTTAAATGCTGTCTTGTTGAGTACACAAACAAACAAATTATATTTCTTTATTCACTAATACAAAATGTAGTTAACATGCAATAAAATATTGTTAAACACAAAAGAAAGCCAATAACATGCAGTGCATTTCAGGCAGACTAATCCTACATTTACAGATTACTTAAGAACTAGACAGTTTTTCTAAGTACAGCAGGGCCCCGCTTTACGGCGTTCCGCTAATACGATCATTTCAAATTATGACCAAAACTCGCTATACGGCTCCCCCCACCTGACTTTCTAATATGGTCACTGTGCCCCACCCTGTTTGTTTACATTCTCCGTGAGCTCAGTAAGCACTAAGTCTCTCCATTTTGTCTGGAAACTCCAAAATTTCAAATGTTTTTAAAAGTTATTTCATATTTTATATATACTCTGATAATTATACTTATGTATACCTGTACCTAAATAAGCTTACATACTGTGCTGGCATGCAGGTACACATTAAAATCAGTAAGAGTGTCTTATGTCTCCAGACGTCATATTAGTAATGATAATAATAATCATCGAGTCTCATTTAAATGTCGTATATTACGTTAATATACACATTTTCATTAATCCATCTATGATATTTTTTCAAAATTATATAATAAACACGATGCATAACATATAAATAAGATAAATACACCCCACAGTAGAATAAATAAACATAAATGTGAGATGTGGTAGCAGACGACTTGCACAAGTGACGCCATATTAGAAATAATAATAATAATCACCGAGTCTCATTAAATGTCGTATATTACGTTAATATACACATTTTCATTAATCCATCCATGATATTTTTTTTAAAAATTATATAATAAACATGATACATAACACAAAAAGATGATAAATACACCCCACAATAGAATAAATAAACATAAATATGAGATGTGGTAGCCAGATAACTTGTACAAGTGACGGCAAGAATAACATTTTCTCTAATCTAACATAAGAGAAAATGTGTTACTGTGGGTAACTGTAGAAAATTATTCCTTTCGTATGTATGTAAGTTTATTCAGGTATACACAAATACAGTTACATAGAGTATCATACATAACATATGTGTAGAGAACCTAGGATAACCCAAAAAAGTCAGTGACTTATTTCCATTGCCTTCACTCAGAGCATCATTTCTTCTCTAAATGATGTTACATGAGAAGGGAGTGTTCTTCTTTATTTATTCTACCATATCAATGTAGAGACAACCTGTACACAATGTAACTTGTACACAAACCAGACGTGTACACTTTGTTTACAAAACTTACGTTCGCCTGGTTTGTTTACATAACTCTGCGCCTGTCCTCTCTCGTGCACTCATTCTTTCTCTCTCTCATTTATTCGTTTTATCTCATTTACTTACTCCTGACCCTACATTAAGACTACAAATATTTTAAGGTAAGTAATGAGTGAACTGTATATACATTTTATTGCTCTGGTATGCTTAAATATCATAGAATAGTATGTGTGGGTGGGTTGGCCTGGTATGGTAGCCCGGCTGACTACCATACATACCACACTTGATTTTTTACAATAAATACTACTCATCTCACCCTATATTTTAAGGTAAGTAATGAGTGAACTGTATATACATTTTATCGCTCTGGGATGCCTAAATATCATAGAATAGTATGTGTGGGTGGGGTGGCCTGGTAAGGTAGCCTGGCTGACTACCATACATACCACACTTAATTTATTACAATAAATACTACTTGTCTCACCCTAGATTAAGACTATAAATATTTTAAGGTAAGTAATGAGTGCACTATGTGTGTATTGTACTTTTTTATTGTTTTTTGATTCCTGGTTCTATTGCTAACTTAATATATGTTAGTGTAAACTTGTTATCTAGTGTTTGTATGCATTTATAAGTGGAAAAAAAGGGTGTTCCACTTTACGGCGGTTTCCACTTTACGGCGGTAGCCTGGAACCTAACTTGCCGTATAAGTGGGGCCCTGCTGTACAGTATTAAGTTCTTTTAAGTATTAACCCCTTAACTTTCCAAACATTGATCTACATTCGTACTGATAACACTCCAAATGTAGATCAGTGTTTTATTTTTCCTGACTCCAAATTTGGCATGATAGGCCCAATAGACCTAGGGAGTATAGAATGGGTCTTAACACTCAGTGTGCACAGTATTAAAAAATCTGGGGCCACTTAGTATTTGGTGAGAGCACCAGTTTAATTGTGCACCAGCTAGAGCAAACAGTGTATCGACCCCAAGGATTCACTAATGCCATGTCATATTAACACTCCTTTTAAGAAGTAAGTGATGTTGACCCCGAGTTTAGTGGCTGTGAGATGGATGTGGCCACAAGTGGTTGAGGAAATATCAAAAACCTAGATAATAACCCATGTGCAACATTTGTGTTACATCCTTTCGATTCTGATACCACTGTTAGTGTCATCCTGCTAGAATGCCCTATAACCTATGCCCTAAGTAAAGACAAATGATTCTGTAACATGTAATAAGTGTTCAGCAAGCTGGCTGGGTGGCTAGCTAGCTGGCTAGGTGGCAGGCTGCCTGACTGGTTAGCTCTTTCTCTCTCTGTCTGCCTGTCTTTGTCCCAGAGAGAGCTGCTCATAAACCAGAATCAAGGACTAAGTAAGCTAGCACACTCAGCTCACACACTGAGGTCCGAGTTTGAATCTCCTCCGGTACGGCTAGAAAACATTAGGGACATGTTTCCATAAGACACATGCTGTCCATGTTCACCCATCAGTAAAATGGGTACTTGGGAGTTAGTTGACTGGTGTGGGTAGCATCCTGGGACAAAAACTGACCTAATTTGCCTGAAATGCTCTACATAACAAGGGGCTTTCTATATACAGTGGACCCTCAGCTAACAGTGGCATTAAGTAACAGCAGTTTTGTCTAACGGCGCTTTTTGTTGTAAAAAAAGTCTCTACCAATGGCGAAAAACTCTACCAAAGACGTTCGTCCGGAACATGTCCATGTGCCGGGAACTCAGCCTGAGCGGGCCCAGCCACTCCAAGACTCAGTGTGCCATTGTTTACAAGCTGCTGTGGTCGGTTTCCACGTTTGCTGACACGTCCACTCCCAAATACCTGAATACATTCACCTTCTCCATACTCTCTCCCTCCAATCTGATATCCAATCTTCTGTTACTTAATTTTTTTTGTTATCCTCATCACCTTACTCTTTCCTATATTCACTTTTAATTTCCTTCTCTTACATACCCTACCAAACTCATCAACCAACCTCTGCAACTTCTCTTCAGACTCTTCTAAAAGCAATGTCATTAGCAAAAAGCATCTGTGGCAACTCCCACTTTGTGTTAGATTCTTTATCTTTTAACCCCACACCTCTTGCCAACACCCGAGCATTCACTTCTCTTACAGCTCTATCTGTAAATAGAGTGGACCCTCGAATTTATAATTAATCCTTTCCAGAGAGTCTGCTGAATGGTGAAATTCACGACTGGCGAAACCATTTTCCCCATAAGAAATAATGGAAATCCAGTTAATCTGTTTCAGACACCCAAGAGTATTAACAAAAATATTTTTTTTAAAGATTAAATATAGATTTACATACAGAAAACAATGACAAATGAATATAAAGCACTAATAAAATGGATAAATGAACATTTAACATTACACTTAACCTTTATTGAAGATTCTTGTTGGTGTATGGCAGATGGGTATGAGGGGAGAGGGAGGCGAGTTTATTATGCTTCAATATGATGCTAATATCATCTCTATGGCATATTTATCTATCATAATTCATCTAATATAACATAAACAATATTAATAACATAGAAACATGATATATACTCCAGAATGAATAAAATGTCATAACATATGTGAGGAGTGTGTTGGTGGTGTTGAGTTTATAAGGGCCACTGAGAGAAGCCGTACATATTAGTGGTGGTGGAGGCGGCAGCAGAAGCCACCAATACTATTCACACTGAAACAATGTATGTAATTTATAAATAATAAATATTTACACTTTATAAATAAGAAATATTTACACTTACCCTGGAGGAGATGTTAGTTTAATTAGTTTGATGGAGGAGATGCTGGCAGAGGTTTAGGGTGGTAGAAGATAGCAGGTTGGCATATGTTCAGTGGCCCTATACACCACCAGCAACATTGGAGAGTTACTTTCGTGTCGTTTTTCTATCGTTTAATCGCTTAACTTACTTGCTACACTGTTTAGTATCATACATATCGTAGAATCACTGAAGAAGGCACATTCTCCCCTCTCTCGTCCTCTTCCACTTTGGTGCTTTGCTGCGAGTTTTTTCTTGAATTCTAGCGTGTTATTTTCCTTCTTTACCAAAGGCCTGGCACTAGGAGCTTTCTTTGGGCCCATGGTGGCTCATTTAGCAGTTGCAAGCACAAAAAAAAAAAAATGGATTATGAAATGTATTGTATGAACCCATGGGTTTATGGTCACTCACTGATAAACAATGGCACGCTGAGGGTGAATGGTGCGGGAGACTGGCTTTGTGTGAGCTCTGATGGTGGGATGTCAGTCGGACACGTACCAGATGGTCGCTGAATCACAAGGCCAATCATGAACCGTGAGGCTATATTTTGCCGAAAAAAGTTGCCGAAAATCGGATTTCATGAAAGTCGCAGCTGCTGAAAGGTGGGGTTCCACTGTATATTGAACAACCATGGTGACATCACACATCCCTGTCTAAGGCCTACTTTTACTGGGAATTAATCTCCCTTTTGCTTACATACTCTAACCTGAGCCTTGCTATCCTTGTAAAGACTCTTCACTGCTTTCGATAACCTACCTCCTATTCCATACATTTGCAACATCTGCTACATTGCCCCCCTATCCACCCTATCATACACTTTTTCCAAATCCATGAATGCCACAAAAACCTTTTTATCCTTATCTAAATATTGTTCACCTATATGTTTCACTTCAAACACTTGGTCTACACACCCCCTACCTTTCCTAAAGCCTCCTTGTTCATCTGCTATCCTACTCTGCCTTGCTCGTAATTCTTTCAATAATAACTCTATACCATACACTTTACCAGGTATACTCAACAGACTTATTCCCCTATAATTTTTACACTCTTTTGTCCCCTTTGCCTTTATACAAATGAACTATGCATGCTCTCTGCCAATCCCTAGGTACCTTACCCTCCTCCATATATTTATTAAATAAAAATACTAACCACTCCAAAACTATATTCCCACATGCTTTTAACATTTCTATCTTCATCCCATCAATCCCAGCTGCTTTACCCCCTTTCATTTTACCTACTGCTACACTCGCAACTGGTTCTTCCTGACTCCTATAAGATGTTATTCCTCCTTGCCCTATACACAAAATCACAGCTTCCATATCTTCATCAGTATTTAACAGTTCCTCAGAATATTCCCTCCATCTTCCCGATACCTCTAACTCTCCTCTCCTATTTTTGACTAACAAATCCATTTGTTCCCTAGGCTTTTTCAGCTTATTAATCTTACTCCAAAACTTTATTATTTTCAACAAAATTTGTTGATAACATCTCACCCACTCTCTCCTTTGCTCTCTTTTTACATTGCTTCTTTTCCTCTCCATATACTCCTCCCTCCTTGCATCACTTCTACTTTGTAAAAACCTCTCATATGCTAACTTTTTCTCTCTTACTACTCTCTTTATATCATCATTCCACCAATCATTCTTCTTCTCTCCCACACCCATTTTCCAGTAGCCACAAACTTCTGCTGAACACTCTAACACTAGGGTGGGAAACCGGTTTAAGTGTGTATGCTAAATTCAGCCAAATCTTTGATACAAAATCTTCTCACATGCCAACTAAAACTTATGAGAACATATTATTTCGTGTCTTTAAAGTGTATTGTGACAAAATTTTCATATCAAAAATCACACCATATTGGGAAAATCAGAGAATATTGTAAGAATGATTTAGTAAATCATGATACTGAATGAATGGAAAATATTTTCACGGAATTTTTACTTAAAGGTCGCTCTTCCCTGTTGACAGCATGGATAATATTTAACAGCCTTTAAATGTATTTCTAGCTGCGATATACATCCACACAACAATTTAACCCATAAACGGTCCAAACATATACATATATACATTTACTTCCCCAGTGCCCCGAATATTTTGAAAAATAAAGAAATCTTTTTTTTTTTTTTTAATGAAAATAGAGCACATTTTTCTAAGTGTTATAAGATAAAAAAAATTAGGGTCAGTACTTAGAGAGATATGAGGCTGAGAAGTTGGCACTGGATGCTCACATGACAGCAACTTCGAGTCCTGCCGCTTGCAGAAGTGTTCCCGATATACCTTTTTTCTATTTTTCATATTTTATATAATTTTTATGTTCTGATATATTCGTATGCTACAACATTTACATCA
Organism: Cherax quadricarinatus; assembly: GCF_038502225.1. NCBI lineage: Eukaryota > Metazoa > Arthropoda > Malacostraca > Decapoda > Parastacidae > Cherax > Cherax quadricarinatus. The sequence continues at coordinate 34,896,351 of NC_091316.1, read as the reverse complement.
GTCAGCCCTTGCAGTCCTATTACGCCTTTACAATCTTATTTGGTCACAAGGAGTTCTTCCACAGCTGTGGAAATCCGCCATTGTTCTCCCTTTCCGCAAACCAGGCACTACGGGACATGAAACCTCCCACTATCGTCCCATTGCTCTTACCAGTGCAGTTTGCAAAGTAATGGAACGCCTAGTAAATAGACGTTTAGTTTGGTATTTAGAGACACACAATAGTCTCTCCACTCGTCAATATGGCTTTCGTAAGGGACGTTCTACCATAGACCCCTTACTACGCTTGGATACGTATGTTCGTAATGCCTTTGCGAATAACCACTCAGTTATTGCCATATTTTTTGACCTTGAGAAGGCATATGACACAACTTGGAGGTATAATATTTTAGCCCAAGCCCACTCCTTAGGCCTTCGAGGCAATCTACCATCCTTCCTTAAGAACTTATTAACTGACAGGCATTTCCATGTTCGAGTTAATAATGTGCTCTCCCCAGACTTTATCCAAGCTGAAGGTGTCCCCCAGGGATGTGTTCTGAGCACAACACTTTTTCTCCTTGCTATTAATGATTTGGCCTCTAGTCTTCCATCAAATATTTGGTCATCACTCTGTGTTGATGACTTCGCTATTGCCTGTGCAGGCGCTGACTGTCACCTTATTACAGTTTCTCTCCAACATGCAGTCGACCGTGTTTCCAATTGGGCCACCACACGTGGGTTTAAATTTTCCAGCACTAAAACCCACCAAATCACTTTCACTAGACGCTCTGTCATCTCCGATCATCCTTTGTACCTCTATGGCTCCCATATCCCTGAACGTGATAGTCAAGTTTCTGGGCCTCCTCTTTGATCGTAGGTTATCCTGGAAACCTCACATTACCTCTCTGAAGGCAACCTGTCACAGCCGGCTGAACCTTCTTAAAACCCTTGCTCATCTTTCGTGGGGAGCTGATCGTCGAACCCTCCTTCACCTACATTCCACCCTTATTTTATCGAAACTTGATTATAGTGACCAGATCTATTCAGCGGCATCTCCTGCTACTCTCTCTAGCCTTAACCCCATTCATCACCAAGGATTACGTTTATGCCTTGGTGCTTTCCGCTCTTCCCCTGTCGAGAGCCTCTATGCAGAAGCGAACGTTCCATCCTTATCCGATCGCCGTGATGCCCATTGCCTGCGCTACTATGTACGCTCTCATGATCTCCGCAATCCTTCCATTTATAGAATGGTCACTGATATTAGTAGACATTCTTTATTTGTTCGCTGCCCCTGTTTACTCCGTCCCTTCTCTCTTCGCCTTCATTCGCTCGTCTTCTCTTCAACTACCACCTTTCTATGTACATGTAGCATCTCACTTTTCCCTACCCCCCTGGGAAGTTCCAGCTGTTTGAGTCTGTTCTTTCTCCCTCCCTTGCTCGAAAGCCCAACTGTCTACGTTCGCTTCCCGCTCTCTTTTTCTTGACCACTTTCACTCTCATTCTCATGCCATTGCTGTGTACACAGATGGCTCTAAGTCTTCTGACGGCGTAGGATTCGCAGCAGTGTTTCCGGACAGCGTCGTGCAAGGGCATTTACTATCTTCGGCTAGTATTTTTACTGCTGAATTATATGCCATCCTCACAGCACTTATCCGTATTGCATCTATGCCTGTGTCATCATTTGTGGTTGTCTCAGACTCCCTTAGTGCTTTACAGGCTATACAAAAATTTGATACACCTCACCCCTTAGTCCTCCGTATCCAACTTTGGCTACGCCGCATCTTTACCAAGCATAAAGATATTGTTTTTTGTTGGGTCCCTGGTCATGTTGACGTACAGGGCAATGAACAGGCAGACACTGCTGCGCGGTCAGCAGTACATGACCTACCAGTTTCTTATAGAGGTATTCCATTTACGGACTATTTTGCTGCAATATCTTCCCACCTTCACACCCGTTGGCAACAACGTTGGTCTACTATGCTCGGCAACACACTTCAGTCTATTAAACCGAGTATAGGTTACTGGCCGTCTTCTTATCACCAGTGTCGAGGTTGGGAGACTACTCTCTCCCGTCTTCGCATTGGCCATACTCGTCTTACTCATGGATATCTCATGGAGAGGCGTCTTGCTCCTCTTTGTGAGAATTGCCAAGCTCCATTATCAGTCAGCCACATTCTGTTGGACTGCCCACTTTATCAACGAGCACACAGAATTTACCTCTGTCGTTGTCTTCGCTCCGCTGCTCTCTCTTTACCTTCCCTTCTCGCTGATGGACCCACCTTTCATCCGGACTCTCTCATTGACTTTTTGACAACGACTGACTTACTTCACAAATTCTGATACCTTCAGCCCTTTCTACTTCAATCTCTTGCTACCCTCTACCCCCGTACTATTCCCTGCCCCGCTGTTTTCTGTAACCTGCTGATCATCCCTCCTCCCTTCTGCCATCCAATTCCCTTGCTTCCTTCCCTACCCTGCAGCGCTGTATAGCCCTTGTGGCTTAGCGCTTCTTTTTGATTATAATAATAATAATCTGGGCCTCCTCTTTGATCGTAGGTTATCCTGGAAACCTCACATTACCTCTCTGAAGGCAACTTGTCACAGCCGGCTGAACCTTCTTAAAACCCTTGCTCATCTTTCATGGGGAGCTGATCGTCGAACCCTCCTTCGCCTACATTCCACCCTTATTTTATCGAAACTTGATTATGGTGACCAGATCTATTCAGCGGCATCTCCTGCTACTCTCTCTAGCCTTAACCCCATTCATCGCCAAGGATTACGTTTATGCCTTGGTGCTTTTCGCTCTTCCCCTGTCGAGAGCCTCTATGCAGAAACGAACGTTCCATCCTTATCCGATCGTCGTGATGCCCATTGCCTGCGCTACTATGTACGCTCTCATGATCTCCGCAATCCTTCCATTTATAGAATGGTCACTGATATTAGTAGACATTCTTTATTTGTTCGCCGCACCTGTTTACTCCGTCCCTTCTCTCTTCGCCTTCATTCGCTCTTGTCTTCTCTTCAACTACCACCTTTCTATGTACATGTAGCATCTCACTTTTCCCTACCCCCCTGGGAAGTTCCAGCTGTTCGAGTCTGTTCTTTCTCCCTCCCTTGCTCGAAAGCCCAACTGTCTACGGTCGCTTCCCGCTCTCTTTTTCTTGACCACTTTCACTCTCATTCTCATGCCATTGCTGTGTACACAGATGGCTCTAAGTCTTCTGACGGCGTAGGATTCGCAGCAGTGTTTCCGGACAGCGTCGTACAAGGGCATTTACTATCTTCGGCTAGTATTTTTACTGCTGAATTATATGCCATCCTTACAGCACTTACCCGTATTGCATCTATGCCTGTGTCATCATTTGTGGTTGTCTCAGACTCCCTTAGTGCTTTACAGGCTATACAAAAATTTGATACACCTCACCCCTTAGTCCTCCGTATCCAACTTTGGCTACGCCGCATCTTTACCAAGCATAAAGATATTGTTTTTTGTTGGGTCCCTGGTCATGTTGACGTACAGGGCAATGAACAGGCAGACACTGCTGCGCGGTCAGCATTACATGACCTACCAGTTTCTTATAGAGGTATTCCATTTACGGACTATTTTGCTGCAATATCTTCCCACCTTCATACCCGTTGGCAACAACGTTGGTCTACTATGCTCGGCAACAAACTTCAATCTATTAAACCGAGTATAGGTTACTGGCCGTCTTCTTATCACCAGTGTCGAGGTTGGGAGACTACTCTCTCCCGTCTTCGCATTGGCCATACTCGTCTTACTCATAGATATTTCATGGAGAGGCGTCTTGCTCCTCTCTGTGAGAATTGCCAAGCTCCATTATCAGTCAGCCACATTCTGTTGGACTGCCCACTTTATCAACGAGCACGCAGAATTTACCTCTGTCGTCATCTTCGCTCCGCTGCTCTCTCTTTACCTTCCCTACTCGCTGATGGACCCACCTTTCATCTGGACTCTCTCATTGACTTTTTGACAACAACTGACTTACTTCACAAATTCTGATACCTTCAGCCCTTTCTACTTCAATCTCTTGCTACCCTCTACCCCCGTACTATCCCCTGCCCCGCTGTTTTCTGTAACCTGCTGATCATCCCCCCCTCCCTTCTGCCATCCAATTCCCTTGCTTCCTTCCCTACCCTGCAGCGCTGTATAGCCCTTGTGGCTTAGCGCTTCTTTTTGATTATAATAATAATAATATGTTCTGATAATTACAATTTATAGTAGTTCTTGTCATTTCATAACCAATCTTTGTTCTGACACTAGTATTAGGTACTGAAACTGTACTCAAATTGTCACAAACACACTGACAGGTGGACATTTACACCTGCCTTGGCCATTTACTATTGTCTTGGAATATATACAAAGTATTTATAGATCCCAGCAATGTTTGGATATGTGGAAGTATATATTAATAATAATAATAATAATAAGAAAAGAATAATAATACAGTGGTCCCTCGTTTCTTGTAATTAATCCATTCCTGGAGCCGTTACTATAAACGAAATTTACGATTTGCGAATCAATTTTCCCCATAAGAAATAATGTAAATACAATTAATCCGTTCCTGACACCCAGAAGTATTAAAACAAAAAATTTTTTTACATGAAATATACATGTAGTACATAAACAATACAATGGGAAATGATGAATGAAACATTAACAGCTTAACACTTACCTTTATTGGAGATTCTTCTTAGTGTATGGGAGACTGGAGAAGGAGAGAGATTGGATTGTTTACAGTTTGGAAGGGGAATCCCCTTCCAGCAACACCTCAGGTACCAATTGCTTCACTGCGGTTGCTTCTCTTCTCTGTTTCTTAATGCCACTTGGACCACCTTGAGAGTCACTCTAGTCCTGTCTCACAAAGTAACTGTGGAGAGAGCTCTGTTTCTGGCATCTCTTTAACACTTCCCTAAAATGGCCCAAGACTTTGTCACTGTACATATTTCTCACCTTCTTTACCACAGGCTTGGCACTAGGAGCTTTCTTTGGAGCCATGGTAGCTTATTTAGTACTTGCAAGCACTAAAATGAGTGGAATATTATGAAATATTCGTAGGAGCACTTGAGGGGACCTTCACTCACTGGTAAACAATGCCAGACTGGCTGGGTAGGGAGGCCGCCCCGGCTCACACCGTGCATATGCGTCCCGGACGAACTACTGTTTGCGAGTCAACCTATGAAAAGCGAGTCCATGTTTATACAAAAATACCCCTATGATTGGCGAAATTTACGATTGCCGAGAACTACGAAAAGCGAGGGACCACTGTAATACGTAATAATAAGTTCCTTTGAAACATGAAAAACAAGCCTCAGTCCACCTCTGACAGTGACATGATAAGATGAGATAAGATAAGATTAGAGGTGATATTTGATGAGCATCAGCCCTTGCTTTGTTTTCACTGGTACACAAACATGTCTGTCTGTCTATTTGTCTGTCTGTCAAGCTCAGTGTCTATCCGTCTAGCTCTCTGTCTCTGTGAGACAGAGATAGAGACAGAAAGAGATAGACAGAGATAGAGATAGACATAGACACAGACAAACAAGCAGAGCCAGGCTGTCGTCAGCTGGCCAGCCATCCAGCCAGCCAGCCAGCCAGCCAGCCAATCAGCCAATCAGCCAGCCTGCTGTACAAGTATTACGTTCCAGAATTGTTTCTCTTTACTTAGGGCATAGGTTATAAGATATTCTGAAAGCGTGTTGCACAAATGCTGCACATGGGTTATTATCAAGGTGTTTTGATATTTCCTCGAACACTTATGGCCACATCCACCTCAAAGCCACTAAACTTGGGGTCAACATCACTTTCCTCTTAAAATGGCAGAGTTAATACTATGTGAAATCACTGAATCCCAGGTGTTTGCCGTGCTGTTTGCTCTAGCTGGTGCTCATTTGAACAGGTGCTCCCACAAGGTACTAAGTGGTTCCAGATTTTTTTAATACAGTGCACACTTGAGTGTAATGATGCATTCTATGCTGACAAGGCATCTCAGGCCAATCATGCCATATTTGAAGGCAGGAAAAATGAAATGTTTATATACATTTGGGGCACTAGCAGTAAGAACATATATATACGATTGGACCGTTTACGGGTTAAAAATCTATTTTTAGCATCAGCAAAAGAGTAAACAATAAATTGATTTATTTATTAGATCAATTAGGTTTTTCATGTTTTTGCAATACATTACAATTCTCAATGACATATTCATTTTACTTGACTAAAACACAACAAAAGGACATAAAATTAAAGATACTCTTTTACTGATTTTTAATCCCTTAACCACTTGACTGTCGCAACCCCAAATCCTGAGGTGTCTCCTGGTGTCGAAAAATTTTTGAAAAAAAAAAAAAAAAAAAAATCTTATGAAATGATAGAGAATCTTTTCTCGATGGTAATGACACCAATAGAATGAAATATGATGGAAAACGTACAGAATTATGCTGTCATGAAGTTAGCGACCTTGGCAATATTTATGAATCGGCGGTTTCGCCCATTTTGAGTCCTATTTTCGGCTAATTCCATTGTTCCAGTCGACCAAACTCGTAGCTATTTCTTTAGAACTCCATTTGTTCTATCGATTGAGTACAAGAAACTGCTCATTTACCGATTTCAACTACCCAATAACGTGGTCAGAAATTTGCAATTTGGCCAATTTCACGCAAATTAAAAATATGCCAATTTCAAAATAGGGTCCAGAATGAACAAAGCAGAGATTCCTTGCTCTAAAATAACATTTCTTTGTTCATCAGTCATGTCTCCAGGCCCCTCTGATATTACTCTTGCTTTCTATTTTGAATTTTTATTCAAGCAAAAAATTGAAGATTTACTGTTATGTAGACTACTGCAATATTGTAATAATTGTATAAATAATGTCAACCCATTCATGACTGCATATTAGAATGGCTAGTTGGACATTTATTGGACAATGACATCATTTGTTTACTTTTGAACATCGGCAAAAATCAAACATTTCCCCTACTTTGAGCTCCATTTCAAGGTTCTTTTCATAGTAAAACCAATCAAAACCACCTCTATTTCTATAATAAGTTTTCCATTCTATCAAATGAGACCAAGAAAACGAGAATACAACCATAAATACTATACGAAAATACACCTCAAAATCAGCATTTTAATCCAAAAACACGGTCAGAGTTTTTTTTCTCGTTATGCACTGCGTGCTCCAGGATTTTTGTATATGGTGCACACTGACCACACAGACCCATTCTCTCACATGTGGGCCTACCAGGTTTCTCCTGCTTGATTTGAAGCCACTAGAATTTTTGAGTATACATATATATGTATATACATCAAACATTGTGGCTCGTAAGGCGTATATATACGACCAAAACAGTCAAAGGGTTAAGAATGATACATAAAAATCACAGAGAAAATACTGTATAATAATTTACTTATAAAAATACATATTATATTAAACAGAAGTAAATATTTACCATTTTAGCAGAAAATATCAAATCAAAACTTGAGAGAGAAAAATTGTGCACCTTTTATTTATTTACCATCAATGAGACTTCTGCTGCTGCATCACTGATGACAGATAATGTATATCAGGCTTCTATTTTGTAACCTTGAGAGATATACATGCGCTACTAGTTTCATCTGTAAGGCTGCTCCTATTACAAGACTTAAAGTTCATCACTGAAACAATGATTCATAAGAATAAGTAGATGAAAAAACGGATAATAATGCTGTTGCAAAGTTCTTCAGAGAGACAAAATTTTGTGGAATAGCATTCCAAGTCCTTAATACTTCGTTTTCCACATTTCTCTCTGTTACTCCTATCTCTAATAACTCATTTTCAATATTTTCCAAGTTAGCTCTAAGGTCAACAAATTTCTGTCTCCAAATTGAGCTACTTTGAAATTCAATCAACTGCATTTCAAAATCATCCATATCTATCCATGAAAACATCTGCAAGTTTAGTTCATCCAGATTTTTACTGTCTGGAAACTTCATGAATTTTGCAGTCTCATCAAGTTCTGTGAACTTAGCAAACCTTGTAGAGAACTGCTCAACAGTTGACTCAATGATGTTTAAAAATAGTGTTTGAAGACATTGGCTGTCTGTTTTGTCATCCTTTGGGATATCATTGATGTATCGCTTTAGGTTTGGCAGGTATCTAAACATCTCACTATCTATATCCCATTTAAAAACCAGTATGTATACACAAATGAAGCTAGCTCCACTTCACAACCTGTTCTTGTTGGAGTCCCACAGGGGAGTGTTCGTGGCCTATTTCTCTTTCTCATTTACATCAGTGACCTCCCAAATGCATCTTATCTCCTTAAACTCATTATATTTGCAGATGACACTACTTATGTCTTCTCTCATCCAAACCCAACCATACTAACAGACACTGTAAATGCCAAACTGCTAAAAATATCGACTTGGATGACTACCAAACTTACTCTCAATATAGACAAAACCTGCTTCATGCTGTTTTGGAACAGAACATCAAATGTATAGCTAAACATATTGATAAATGGTTCACTCATTTCTAGACAGACAGAGGGCAGATTTCTAGGTCTCCACCTTGACTGCAGTCTCAAATTTCAAACACACATACAAATATCCAAGAAAGTCTCCAAAACAGTAGGCATCCTTTCAAGGATACAATACTATGTACTCCAATCAGCTCTTCTTGCTCTTTATCACTCTCTCATTTACCCTTACCTCACCTATGGTATTTGTGCATGGGGCTCAACCACAGCAAATCACCTTAAACCTTTAATAACCCAACAAAAAGCTGCGGTGCGATTGATTACTAACTCCTTCACTTGACTACATACTCCACCATTTTTCAAGAGTCTTAACTTGCTTAATATACAAAACATCCACACTTATTATTGTGCCTACTACATACACAGTACATTACACTCAAATATAAACCCTCCTCTCAAACTCCTCCTTGATAACTATAACAGAACACACAACCATAATACGAGAGACAAATCACTCTTCAATATCCCTCGTGTCCATCTTTCCCTATGCAAAAATGCTATGCACGTAAAGGGCCCAAATCTCTGGAATTCATTGCCAGAACACACTAAAGGACCCCTGCCTGCAAATCAATTTAAGGCCCTACTTAGAAATCACCTCATCACACAAAATTAACCAGACAAACGCTGTACTTAACCCTTTGAGGGTCGACAGGCCCTCTCCGAAACTCGTTCTCAGGGTCGGCCAAATTTCAAAAAAAAAAAAAATTATTTTTTCTTATGAAAAAATAGAGTATTTTTTTCTAAACATTATAGGCTAAACAAAAAATTTTTAGCGTCAATACTTACCGAGATATGGAGGTGTGAAATTTCCCAAAATTGAACAACATATGGTAACATCGCCGACTGCCGTCACCCGGTATTTTTCTATTTACTTTTTTATGTACTATTTTCAATTTTTTTTTCAATTTTTCTTTTTCTGAGTAACTTTTATGGCCTCTGAGGCCAACATGATCAGTATTTTGTAAGTTATTTCTTTTTCAATACTACACAATAAGGGCGTAAACACTGTTGTCATTATTTTGTTTACAGAAAATATTTACACAAACAAACAATATGAAATGTTGTTTATTACTATTTTTCTATATTTTATATACACATATACAGTCACAGGACATGTTTCTAGAAGTTGTGCAGCCTGTGGAACTCTTTGAAACATGGTGTCATGCACAGTGGAGTTTTGCACTCCTCACACATAAAACGAGTGTCTCTGCGTTGTCGTGGGCGTTTTTTTGTATGTGAACAGACGTAACACCTCTTCTGAGCCTTTTTCTTCAAAGCAGTAGCAGGCAGTTTTACCAGGAAGTGATCACCATGCTTCAGACGAGCAGGTAGTTGTTGATAATTTGGTGGGCGGTCAATTGCAGGTGCATTTCCTTGGTACTTGAATACTATTTGTCTGATGACAGACAAACAGAATTCGCCGTACTGTGGTTTGTTTCTGGTGCTCATCTTATACATATTATAAGCATTGAGCATGGAAATGTCCAGAAGATGGAAAAACAGTTTGATGTACCACTTATAACTCTTGCGAACACAATCAGCAAACCCAATCTGCATGTCACATTTGTCCACTGAACGCATGTTGAAGGTGTAATCAATCACAGCTGCAGGTTTTAGAATGGGTTCATTTCTCTCTCTATGCTGCCTGCCACTGTCTGCCATTTCATTAGGGTGAATTGATGACAACAGTGTGACATCTCGTTTGTCATGCCACCGAAATGCCATGATGTCATTGGCAGCAAACGCCTGCACCTCACCTCTGCGAGTGCCAGCATCAAACCTGGGCATATGTTTTTGATTTGCACGCACTGTGCCACACACATCTGTCATGTTCACTCGCAAAAAATCACTGAGTGAGGGGCTTGTGTACCAGTTATCTGTATATAATATATGCCCCTTACCAAGGTATGGTTCTATCATTGTTCGAACCACATCACCTGAGATGCCCAATAACTTCCTGGTATTTTGCAATGTATAACTTCCAGTGTACACAATAATATCCAATACCAGACCACTGTAACAATCACAAAGCACAAACAACTTTATACCAAAGCGTTTCCTCTTGCTTGGTATGTACTGCTTGAAAGAGAGTCTTCCTTTGAACAGAATCAAAGACTCGTCAATTACAAGCTTCCTGAAGGGATAAAAATGAGTACTGAATTTCTGTTTCAGATACACAAACACATTCCTAATCTTATATAACCTGTCAGTTCTGTCAGGCCTGGTTTTATCTGAGAAGTGAAGCATACGTAACATTAGCACAAATCGATTCACTGGCATTATATCACTGAAACCTGGTGTTGCAATCAGGGGGTCTGTTGACCAGTATGATTTCACTTTGTGCTTATACACATGTGGCATAAGCATTATTGTGGCAAAGAAAAGATACAGCTCAGCCACAGTTGCCTCCTTCCATTGGTGTAGACGTGATTTTGGTGAAAGTATTGTGTTTGCCATGGTGTACTCGTAGTATGTGTTGCTTTCCATGACAATACTTTTCATCAGTGGTTCGTCAAAGAATAACTCGAAACATTCCAGTTCAGTGGCATTGTTCCCAAGTGCACAAGATGGCCGTATTCCACTTTGGCTGCCATCAAACTGGTGGGGATTTGGAACAAAATTGACAGCTTCCTGCCAATCCCAGGTGCGGTCTGCTGGTGGGTACTGGACAATGACAGGTGGTTGTAGTTGTGGAGGTTGTGGTTATGGAGGTTGTGGTTGTGGAGGCTGGTGTGGTGGGGGAGTGGGGGATGGTGGCCTTTGTTCTAGATCAGCTGAGGCAGCGGCGTGGGTGGCAGCGTGGGTGGCAGCATGGCCCACTGCTGGTGCCTCACCGCCGGCACCACTACCACCACGCACATTTTCCATCCCAATTGCAACAGTATCTTCGTCATTTTCACTGTCTGTTCCTGTTGTACACTTAATACCTGCTAATTACTGAAGTTTCTAAATAATTTACCCCTCAAGGAAGGTTCCTTGATGTTGGTGAGGGGCTCTTGATTTAGGGAATTGGATCTGTGCTCCAGTTCCCCGAATTAAGCCTGAATGCCTTCCACATCCCCCCCCCAGGCGCTGTATAATCCTCTGGGTTTAGCGCTTCCCCCTTGATTATAATAATAATAATCTAAATAATTTAAGATTGCCCAATTATTTGATAATCTACTTCGAACTTAAAATTGTTGCAATTTCATTATTGCATATTACTGATGATTGCTCAACCATTTACTCATTACTTCAAGCATAAAAGTGTTTCAATCTCACTGTTTTAAAATGTACTAAATTGTAATACTTCATATTGTAAATTATTTTAACTTCTAAATTGTAATACTGTACTGTACTATTTATAAACTATATCAAAAATGTTTCAGTCTCATTGTTTTCAAATGTACTAAATTGTAATACTTCATATTGTGAATTGTTTTAACTTGTTCTAAATTGTAATATTGTACTATTGTAAACTATATCAAAACTAATTATTCTATACTGAACTGCACCACTAGACTTATTACAGCCGTACAGCATTACTTAATAGAACGCCTTATTAATCTTATGTTAATTTTAAGTTTGCCCGAAATGCTCTGCATACAAAGGGGATTTTGGCATGCACACCCAACTGTTATATTCCTTTGAACAACAATGTATCATGTCAAAATAAAGTACTATTATTATTATTATTATTTATTATTATTTATTATTATTTATTATTTATTATTATTTATTATTTATTATTATTATTTATTATTACTTTTTATTATTATTATTATTATTATTATTATTATTATTATTATTATTATTATTATAAAAAGGGTGTCCACTTTAACAAAAAAATCATTATATTGAAAGTTCCAATTAAGTGGATGTAATCTGCCTAATTGATTGACTACCAGACTTGGACAAATACCAAATAAAACAGACTTAGTCCTCTGTATTCAAGGACTTCTGGACATACTAAGAATAAACTAGCATATGACATAGTAGCAAATGTACCTGCACCTGAGAAGAAAATGAGTTAAAATACAGCACAGTACAGTAAAGTACAGTATGATAATTTTTCTTACCGTTTCTGGTGGATAGAGGAGCTTACAGATATATGTACAGTATTCCCATGTGGTCTAGTGGTGACCTAGAATAACTGAGTCAGAGGAGCTGTAAAGCTTCAGCAGTACTATCACAGATGGTGTGGGAGACATATAGGTAGATAGCTAGCATCGATCTGCACTGCACTTCATAACATTTTTCCATAAGCTTTTCCTAACTTCTGCAAGTGTCAGACACTGTTTTGCTACACCATACTCCATACACACACTTCTTCTTGGCACCATTTGCTTTAAATAACTCAGAATTATCATAACTTGAGCTGATCCTAACTAGAGACCACTGTATGTCAGTTTACCATATATAAGCATTCACTGTGAAAAAGTAGTTCAGTTTATCTCCCTTGTTACAGACAACACTGTAAAAGCTCTTGTGGAAGTAATCAATGTGCATCACTTAATAAATCAGACATAATGAATGGTAAGTCTGTGACAGGGCACATGTATTTTCTTACAGTATTATTTATATTACCATATTCATGTTTATTTTTTCAGAGTGGCTATTGGCTTCTGATATATGTTAGTAACAAAGTCATTATGACATAAATTATATACTTTGTGAGTACACTTGTGCACAAAGATTAGAGTGCACATAGTGCATGTACTCTTTATATTTGTTAAACTATTACTTCAGCTTTTTATGTATTATTGTTTGACTTAATATCATAATACATTTCTTATGCAGGTTTTATGTTGACTGCAATTTCTTTCCATTTTACCACATGTTTATCAGACATACAGTACCTGTGTTCTAATTCTTAACTTGCTTTAGTGTTTAGCATGTAAGTTGTCTAGCAGTAAGGAGCCCATTATTAAATAGTGTAAAATATACCAAACCTTAGTTTTTCATTATATTATTTTACTACTATAAAAAAATAAATTATTTTTTTAGAACCATTATGGAAGAAGTAACCCAGGAGCTGCGTGAAAGAGAACAGCGTTGGCGAAATATAGAAATTTTAGCAGGCTGTACCATAACTACAAATGCTGGGATACACACACTGGAATTGATGCTTCGTCCACAAGTTAATGGTCGCCCTCACTCCACCTATGCTCCTAGTATAGGTATGACCGGAGGAAGTCAGTAAACCCTCCATGATTTTAGTCATTTGTGTCTTTTTTTTTTCTTGACATAATATGTTTAGTTTTCCCCTTTTTTTGTTTTGCTATGACGTGTGTGAGTTTTAGTGTACATTATTTTGTCTTGCTGTTTGTGTGACGATAATGATAAAAATGACATAGAAATCTCAGAAATATACATAGCATGATTGTTATCTTCAATGGTATTATATATTATTATTTGCATCTATAAAATCTAATTTGTACATACCTAATCACTTATATCTGATGAACAATTATATTTTCTTTGATAATTGACTTGAAACAAATCATTGCTCTTCTTATTTGGCCAAGATCATTTAATACAGAGCTGTTTAAAGCTACTGCAGCTATATATATCACTTTGATTTCATCATCAGTAAATATTTTAGAAATATAGCAAAGTAAGGTAAATTAGCTCAGTTTCTCAAAATTATGCAAAATTTATGGTCAATTATGCAATGAATTTTATTTAATGAAGTACATTTGATGCTTACTATTGTGCAAGTGACATTTATATTGATTAATAATTTGGCTCTTCTAACATACAATCTGGATAATATATGATGAAAATATACCAAATATTACAAGGGGACAAGAATACAATTACAGAAGAAAAGGGATAATTTAAGAAGGGTAAGGGATGTGTAGATCAAGTGTTGATAATGAAACATATAAGTGAACAATACTTAAAAGCAAGAAATTGTTTCACATTTATGGATTCAGAAAAAACAGTTTATAGGGTGGTATGGAATAGGTAGTGGGTTACTAAAAAGCAGTAAAGGAGTATGGAGGAAGCAATTGTGTTCAGATATCTGGAAATGAAATTATCGGCAGATGGGTGTATGAATAGCAAGGTGAACCATAGAAGGTGAGTGGTTCATTGAGGCATCTGTGGAGACAAAGAACTTTATCCTTGGAGGCAAAAGAAAAATATACCAAAATATAGTTGTATCACCACTGCTATATGTATGTGAAGCATGGTTTGAAGTGCTGCAGCAAGAACAAAAATGGAGGCAGTGGAGATTTCATTTATGTGGGCGATGTGTGGTGTGAATATTATGCAGAGAATCTGGAGTGTGGAGATAGAAGGTATGGGACATTTAAAGAAGATGAGACAAAATACAGTGACTAAGAGAAGTCTATATAAATCTAAAGCGGAACAAAGGAGGGCAAGGGTCATTCCAGGATGGGTTGGAGGGAGTGAGTAAAGGAGGTTTTGAATACTACAGGTTTGAACATCCAACAGGCATGTGTAAGTGTGTTGAATCAGAGTGGAGGAAAGGTGTTTTTATGATGTATTGTTGGAGTGTGAACAAGGTAACATTTATGAAGGGGTTCAAGGAAACTGGTTAGCCAGACTAAAGTCCTAGAGGTAAAAAGTACAGTGCTTGCACTCTAAGGGAAGGGGTGAGGATGTTGCAGTTTGGAGGGTCATTTGAGTTGTGATGTCAGTCGACTTGTGGCAAGATGGTTATTGAAAGAATGACAGTAAATGTGTTTCCACTTTTTTTGGGGTCACCTTACCTCAGTGGGAGATGACCAGTGTGTTTAAAAAATAAAAGAACATTAAAAATAAAAATCTGAAATTAAGAGAGTATAAATATTCAAACACTGACTTGAGTTTCTTCTTATAGATTACAGATTAATATACCATTCATTGTTTTCTTATATATAGCATTTTCTTTGTTGGATAACCCTACCTTGGTGGGAGACAACCAGTATATTTTAAAAAAAAATGCTTGTTAAACTAAACTGGAGACATGTTGAGCCAGAAATACTTCATTTAACTGCCTCATCTTGAATTTGATATGGTGATCTTAGATTTAAAAAAATTTTGTCTTCCTTTAACATATCAGAGTTGCAACAGTTATACCTGCCACATTTCTTATTTTTTTGTTTTTGTTTTTTTAATGGAGAGGCGAGGCAGTTGATGGCTACTTACATTGTATGAGTAAAAGTATTTTTGGATATTGTAAAATATTGAGGACTGTTTTGATGAATGATTGATAAAGATGTCTTCATTAATTTATAATATTATAAATATGGATTCTTTAGACATTTTAATGGTATAACCAGAATATGTATATTTTCTTCACCTAAAAAGCATTGAATTAATAGATTTTTATTTATGAAGTTGAAGGATTGAAAATTGGCATAAATCATTTATCCGTCATTTAACAATGTCCATATACATCCAGAGCATTTCTATTTAATGGGTTCCCTACTTCTTTGCAACTTACCTGTAGTATAGAGGTATTAAATAAAAGTTAGATGATAATTCTTTGTGTATTGGTTTAGAATTCTGCCTTTTATGCTTTAGTTTTTGTAGTCCCAGTTAATAAACTCTTATGCTTTCAAAGTTACCTCAGTATTTTTTTATTGCTATTATTATTATTATTATTATTATTATCATTATTATCTTCAGAATCTGTTGATTACTTCCCTTTATAACCATTATTTAGTTAAAATTCTGAGACATTAAAGTTTTATAATCCTTCGTTTGTACAAATAACATATATAGTAAGGGAAACCAAGACTCAGTATAAGCCATTAAAATCATTTGTAGTTATGCATAGTCTAGAAAAAATTTGAATGATATACAATCTCTAGCTGTATTATAGGATAATATTAATTGAATTCAATGGATAGCTTTCATTTTGTTTGTATATAGAAGACTTTGTAGATATTTTTATTTTTAAAGATGAAATTTGCTCTGAATTGCAGTAAAAATCCAAACTAGTAAAGAGTCCGTCCATTAACTTAATTTTTGTGTTCAACTTTGTAAGGCACAACAAGTGCTGTCAAGCACACAAGTATATAATTTAAACTGCTGGAGTGTTACTAAATGTCCTAGTAAAGAGCCAGGAATTATAACTGATCATTTAGATATATCTGAATTATATATTGAAAGTTAAGGGAAGAGACTGCAGTATTTTTGTGACAAAGAAAAGTAACTTGTATTCACTTAATAATTTATATTTAAATGAATCTGCAGAATCCTTCATGAACATGTCCCATTTGTCAAACCTCAGTATCTTTCAGTATTTTTTTTTCTTCCCTATATTGCTTTTGTTTATTAACTTCGACTCTTCATCTATGGTATTGTTGCAGAGTCACCTCATTCTTTCATCCTTTTTTTTTTTTAATTATTATTTTGTTGTATCTGGAAGTAATGGCTACTTACAGTAAAATCATTTTGTGTTTTAATATCAAAAATGTTTCAAGTGCTGATGAGATTTATGTATCTTAGTTCCTAAGGCCCTGAAAATATGCAGTAGCATGGTTATGATAGATAGCTGCCAGTGTTGCATGTGTATTACACAACCGTTAAAAAAATAATATGTCTGTAAGCCACAGAATTTTCACAAGTAAAAAAATTTACAAGATAAATAGTGAAAAAATTATGTATGGTACTGTATTTAGTTTGAAAACATGAGGTAGATCTCTAGTTAATATAGAAAAAAGGCTATTTCCCTCATTACAAGAGAGTCCCGCTTACATAACAGGTTAGGTTCTGCGCTACTGCTGTAAGGTGAAAATCGGTGTAAATTTTCTTTTTTTCACTTTAAAATGCATATAAGAGCCTGATAACATGTGAGCAATATAGCTAGGCTTAAAAAATGCATATATAGTACACACATGACTTTTAAAATATTTTCATCCTTAGCTTACAGCGAGTGGTGAATGTATTTATTGTAGGAAGTCTGAATAAATGAAGAATGGGTATACAGGCAGGCCCCACTTTACAACATTTTACTAATACAGCAGTTTTCATTTATACCCATTCTTCATTTATTCAGACTGCCTACAATAAATATATTCACCATTCACTATAAGCTAAGGATGGAAATATTTTAAGGTAAATAATGTATGTACTGTATATGCATTTTTAGGCCTAGCTATATTGCTCACTTAATATATGATAGTGTAAACATGTTATCAGGTTTTAATATGTATTTGAAAGTGAGAAAAAGACTATGATTCACTTTACAGTAGTAGACCAGAACCTAACTTACTGCATAAGCAGAACCCTCCTGTAATTGAAAATTGCTGTTAAACAAAACGTAAAGTGGAGCCTGCCTGTACCTATTTTTTTTTTCCAGCAGAAACAATGTTTCTTTTAGGCACCTCATTAATATTTTATAGCATTTTAGAATGATTTACTAGAACATTGTGCTTTAGCTTTTTATCATTTGTTTTGCTGAGTAATGTTAACTTTCAGAGACAATTTTTTTTAACAGATTTTAGTATTGTGTAGATGGATTGAGTGTATTACATGTTTAAGATAGTGTTGCACATGAAAATTAAGGTATGTACTATGACTAGTTTGGTATTTGCATAGAATCGTCATTTTCTTTTTTCTACTACTTCATAACATACAAGTCCACACTCATAAAACTAATTCTTTTAGATTTACTGTAAAAATCTACAGCAGTAGGTGTAAGGTTACAAAATATATTTTGAGCTGTGACACACTGGAAAAATTCTGGAGGACTAGTATGTTCTGTATCTATGTGCCTATTTTAAAAATGCATTAAACTCTTTAAAAAAAATTTTTGCTGTAAGTTTTTGATTAAACATATATAGTTTATAATTCGCAAACCCCCAGTTCTATAGCACAAGAATTTCTTAGCAAAATACATTTGAGCCCAGGGTAATTCTGTGTTATCCTCAGTGTCTGAAGTGTCCTGGCCACATCCACAGTTACTTGCAAGGAGAACTGCCCAGCTAGCATGGTTAAATCTTGCAAGAAGTCATTTACCATGACAAAGTTGTAGGGAAAAGTGAGACAAGAAAGCCAGTACCTCTTAGAGCATAAGAACATGGGTAAATGCTGGCAGGGTGGGCAGGTGCAGGAATAGTTTACTACCCTAGCTATGTTCCCAAAGTTACATCACCTCTTTTTAATTTTGAAATAGCTACCCCTCTTTGTACTAGGAAGTGAAAAAAAATGTTGATGTGGTGGGTGTGAGTCCTTTATGTGCCCAGAGTGTAGCTATCATCACTACCATTCCTAGCTCCCAGCCTCTAAAGTTGCATGATTTTTGTAACTCTCTTAAACCCCAGTAATTACTGTTTTATGACCTTGCTGATTATATTCAAAATTCAGTAATGTAAAATATTTATACCCAGTGATTTAAACTGTGTCTCATAAACATGTGAGATTTCAGGCACGTCTTGCTACTTCTACTTAAACTTGGGTCACACTACACATGTATATACACACCCCTTTGGGTTTTCTTCTATTTTCTTACTAGTTTTTTTTCTTGTTTATTGCCTTTTATCTCCATGGGGAAGTGGAACAGAATTCTTCCTCTGTAAGCCATGCATGTAGTAGGAGGTGACTAACATGCTGGGAGCAAGGGGCTAGTAACCCCTTTTCCTGTATACATTACTAAGGTGTCCTGTAGCTCGATCACTAGCACACTCAGCTCACACACTGAGGTCCGGAGCTCAAATCTCCTCCGGTACTGCTGGAAAACATTAGGGACGTATTTCCATAAGATACCTGCTGTCCATGTTCACCCATCAGAATAAAATGGGTACCTGGGCGTTAGTTGACTGGTGTGGGTCGCATCCTGGGACAAAACTCGCCAAATTTGTCCAATATGCTCAGCATAACAAGATGCTTTCTATATAGTAGTATGTCATTGATATCAGCTAGGCCTGTATACATTGTACATGTACTCACAGTAAATAACGATATTATTATTATTATTTTTATTATTAAAACATTGGGAGATTCCCACCAAGGCAGGGAGGCCTGAAAAAGGAAAACTTTCATCATCATTCACTCCATCACTATCTTGCCAGAGGGGTGCTTTACACTACAGTTATAAAACTGCAACAGTAACACCCCTCCTTCAGAGTGCAGACACTGTACTTCCCATCTCCAGGCCTAAAGTCCGGCCTGCCAGTTTCCCTGAATCCCTTCATAAATGTTACTTTGCTCACTCCAACAGCACATCAAGTCCTAAAAACCATTTGTCTCCATTCATTCCCATCAAATACGCTCGTGCATGCTTGCTGGAAGTCCAAGCCCCTCTCGCACACAAAACCTCCTTTACCCCCTCCCTCCAACCTTTCCTTGGCCGACCCCTACCCCGCCTTCCCTCCACTACAGATTTATACACTCTTGAACTCATTCTGTTTAGTTCCATTCTCTCCACATGTCCAAACCACCTCAGTAACCCCTCCTCAGCCCTCTGGATAATAGTTTTGGTAATCCCGCACCTACTCCTAATTTCCAAACTACAAATTCTCTGCATCATATTCACACCGCACATTGACCTCAGACATGACATCTCCAGTGCCTCCAGCCTTCTCCTTGTTGCAACATTCACCACCCGTGCTTCACACCCATATAAGAGTGTTTGTATAACTGTACTCTCATACATTCCCCTCTTTGTTTCCATGGACAAAGTTCTTTGTCCCTGCAGACTCCTAAGTGCACCACTCACCCTTTTCCCCTCATCAGTTCTATGATTCACCTCATCTTTCATAGACCCATCTGCTGATACATCCACTCCTAAATATCTGAATACATTCACCTCCTCCATACTCTCTCACTCCCATCTGATATCCAATATTTCATCGCCTAATCTTTTTATCCTCATCACCTTACTCTTTCCTATATTCACTTTTAATTTTCTTCTTTTACATACCCTACCAAATTCATCTACCAACCTCTGCAACTTCTCTTCAGAATCTCCCAAAAGCACAGTATCATCAGCAAAGAGCATCTGTGACAACTCCCACTTTGTGTTAGATTCTTTATCTTTTAACCCCACACCTCTTTCCAAGACCCTCACTTTCACTTCTCTTACAAGCCCATTTATAAATATATTGAACAACCACAGTGACATCACACATCCTTGTCTAAGGCCTACTTTTACTGGGAAATAATCTCCCTCTCTCCTACATACTCTAACCTGAGCCTCACTGTCCTCGTAAAATATCTTCACTGCTTTCAGTAACCTACCTCCTATTCCACACACCTGCAACATCTGCCACATTGCCCCCCTATCCACCCTGTCATATGCCTTTTCCAAATCCATAAATGCCACAAAAACCTCTTTACCCTTATCTAAATACTGTTCACCTATATGTTTTACTGTAAACACTAGGTCTACACCCCCCAACCTTTCCTAAAGCCTCCTTGTTAATCATTATCATTCTTGGGAGATTCTGAAGAGAAGTTGCAGAGATTGGTGGATGAATTTGGTAGGGTGTGCAAAAGAAGAAAATTAAAGGTGAATACAGGAAAGAGTAAGGTTATGAGGATAACAAAAAGATTAGGTGATGAAAGATTGGATATCAGATTGGAGGGAGAGAGTATGGAGGAGGTGAACGTATTCAGATATTTGGGAGTGGACGTGTCAGCGGATGGGTCTATGAAAGATGAGGTGAATCATAGAATTGATGAGGGAAAAAGAGTGAGTGGTGCACTTAGGAGTCTGTGGAGACAAAGAACTTTGTCCTTGGAGGCAAAGAGGGGAATGTATGAGAGTATAGTTTTACCAACGCTCTTATATGGGTGTGAAGCGTGGGTGATGAATGTTGCAGCAAGGAGAAGGCTGGAGGCAGTGGAGATGTCATGTCTGAGGGCAATGTGTGGTGTGAATATAATGCAGAGAATTCGTAGTTTGGAAGTTAGGAGGAGGTGCGGGATTACCAAAACTGTTGTCCAGAGGGCTGAGGAAGGGTTGTTGAGGTGGTTCGGACATGTAGAGAGAATGGAGCGAAACAGAATGACTTCAAGAGTGTATCAGTCTGTAGTGGAAGGAAGGCGGGGTAGGGGTCGGCCTAGGAAAGGTTGGAGGGAGGGGGTAAAGGAGGTTTTGTGTGCGAGGGGCTTGGACTTCCAGCAGGCATGCGTGAGCGTGTTTGATAGGAGTGAATGGAGACAAATGGTTTTTAATACTTGACGTGCTGTTGGAGTGTGAGCAAAGTAACATTTATGAAGGGATTCAGGGAAACCGGCAGGCCGGACTTGAGTCCTGGAGATGGGAAGTACAGTGCCTGCACTCTGAAGGAGGGGTGTTAATGTTGCAGTTTAAAAACTGTAGTGTAAAGCACCCTTCTGGCAAGACAGTGATGGAGTGAATGATGGTGAAAGTTTTTCTTTTTCGGGCCACCCTGCCTTGGTGGGAATCGGCCTGTGTGATAATAATAAAAAAAAAATATTATTATTATTATTATTATTATTATTATTATTATTATGAAAGTTAAAAAGAGAAACTTTTGTTTTTCTTTTTTTGACCAGCCTGCCTCGGTAGGATATAGTCGGTTTGTTGAAAGAAGAAGATTTAAACTGTAAAACTGGAATGTAATTATCAATTTTGTAATAACCTATGTCTTGTAACATTGGACCATCTGATGTGAAATACTCGTATTATATCTGTTTTTAAAAACCCATATATGGAGATTACTTCCACTATGTCAGTTTCCAGTTCATGCTGCTGCTTTACCATCCATATGCTTAAGACATGTTTTTATATATGCCTATGGCTCCTTTACATGTATAACTTTCAACCATATCCTTTCGTTCTTGTTACATTACTGGCCAGAGCCAAGTTAATCTACTCTTTTCCCTTTCATTTATTCTATGTGCTGATCATGTCCCTCTAGTTATTCATTTTTCCAGTTTAATAAAATTTTACACATAAATATTCCTTATTCCAAATGTATGTAGCTGCCTTTATTTAGCAATATTCCCTTGTGAATTTCCATTTAAACACTATAAAATGCACTCAAATAAGTGGGGATGTTGCATCTCATTTGGTCTGCACATTTCTGACAAGAGAACAGTTGAATATGCAGTGGCAAAGGAAAAATGTGTTTGTGCCTCATTCCTTGGATTTGCCTACATAGATTACAGTAGTCACCCCACAGTGCTCTGTTACATGGGATTATTTGCATCAGGTTCTATTACCTGGAGAGAGTTCCGGGGGTCAATGCCCCCGCTGCCAGGTCTGTGACCAGGCCTCATGGTGGATCAGGGCCTGATCAATCAGGCTGTTACTGCTGGCTGCACACAATCCAACATATGAACCACAGCCTAGCTGGTCAGGTACCGACTTTAGGTGCTTGTCCAGTGCCTGCTTGAAGATAGCCAGGGGTCTATTGGTAATCCCCCTTATGTATGCTGGGAGCCAGTTGAACAGTCTTGGGCCCCTGACACTTACTGTGTTGTCTCTTAACGTGTTAGTGACACTCCTGCTTTTCATTGGGGGGATGTTGCATCGTCTGCCGAGTCTTGCTTTCGTAGGGAGTGATTTTCGTGTGCAAGTTTGGTACTAGTCCCTATATGATTTTCCAGGTGTACATAATCATGTATCTCTCCTGCCTGTTTCAGGGAGTACAGGTTCAGGAACTTCAAGTGCTCCCAGTAATTGAGGTGTTTTATCTCAGTTATGCATGCCGTGAAGGTTCTCTGTACATTTGCTAGGTCAGCAATTTCACCTGCCTTGAAAAGTGCTGTTAGTGTGCAGCAATATTCCAGCCTAGATAGAACAATCGACCTGAAGAGTGTCATCATGGGCTTGGCATCCCTAGTTTTAAAGGTTCTCATTATCCATCCTGTCATTTTTCTAGCAGATGTGATTGATACAGTGTTATGGTCCTTGAAGGTGAGTTCGTCCAACATGATCACTCCCAGGTCTTTAACGTTAGTTTTTTGCTCTATTGTGTGGTTGGAATTTGTTTTATACTCTGATGAAGTTTTAATTTCCTCACGTTTACCATATCAGAGTACAGTAGGGCCCCACTTATACGGCAGGTTAGGTTCCAGGCTACTGCCGTAAAGCGGAAATCGCCGTAAAGTGGAGCAACCTTTTTTTCCTCCTTTAAATGTATACAAATACTAGATAACAAGTTTACACTAACATATATTAAGTTAGCAATAGATCTAGGCATCAAAAAAACAATAAAAATGTACAATACACACATAGTGCACTCATTACTTACAATATTTATAGTCTTAATCTAGGGTGAGACAAGTAGTATTTATCATAAGAAATCATGTGTGGTATGTATGGTAGTCAGCCGGGGTACCATACCAGGCCAACCCACCTACACATATTATTCTATGATATTTAAGCATCCCAGAGCGATAAAATGCATATACAGTTCACTCATTACTTGCCTTAAAATATTTGTAGTCTTAATGTAGGGCCAGGAGTGAGTAAATGAGATAAAATGAATAAATGAGAGAGAGAGAGAGAGAGAGAGAGAGAGAGAGAGAGAGAGAGAGAGTACATGAGAGAGGACAGGCACAGAGTTATGTAAACAAACCAGGCGAACGTAAGTTTTGTAAACAAACAAAGTGTACACATCTGGTTTGTGTACAAGTTGTCTATACATTGATACAGTAGAATAAATAAAGAACACTCCCATTCTCATGTAACACCATTTTTAGAAGAAATAATGCTCTGAGTGAAGGCAATGGAAATAAGTCACTTTATCTGACATTTTGGGTTATCCATAACATATGCTGTTATGTATGATAATCTATGTAACTGTATTTGTGTATACCTGAATGAACTTACATACATACGAAAGGAATAATTTTCTACAGTTACCCCAGTAACACATTCTCATGTTAGATTAGAGAAAATGTTATTTTTGCTGTCACTTGTACAAGTTATCTGGCTATCACATCTCATATTTATGTTTATTTATTCTGTTGTGGGGTGTATTTATCATCTTTATATGTTATGTATCGTGTTTATTATATAATTTTGAAAAAAATATCATGGATGGATTAATGAAAATGTGTATATAAACATAATATACGACATTTAATGAGACTCGGTGATTATTATTATTATTATTATTATTATTATTATTATTATTATTATTATTATTATTATTATTTCTAACATGGCGTCACTTGTGCAAATCGTCTGCTACCACATCTCATATTTATGTTTATTTATTCTACTGTGGGGTGTATTTATCATATTTATATGTTATGCATCGTGTTTATTATATAATTTTGAAAAAATATCATAGATGGATTAATGAAAATGTGTATATTAACGTAATATACAACATTTAACCCTTAAATGGTCCAAACGTATATATACGTTTTTTTCAACATTTGAAAGTATGTAAAAAAAAATGTAGATATTCTTTCTTGTTTTACATTTAAAAATGTGCAAAAAAAAAACTTTTATCTACTTTTTTTTTTGTTATTTTTGAAAATATGTAAAAAAAAGTAGATCTACTTTTGGAGCACTACGGATTTGAACGTCGATTTGTTTGGACCGTTTAAGGGTTAAATGAGACTAGGTGATTATTATTATTATCATTACTAATATGACGTCTCGAGACATATGACACTGATTTTAATGTGTACCTGCATGCCAGCACAGTATGTAAGTTTATTTAGGGACAGGTATACGTAAGTATAATTATCAGAGTATATATAAAATATGAAATAACTTTTAAAAACACTTGAAATTTTGGAGTTTCCAAACATGGAGAGACTTAGTGCTTACCGATCTCACGGACAATGTAAACAAACCGGGTTGGGCATGGTGACCATATTACAAAGTCAGGTGGGGGGAGCCGTATAGCAAGTTTTGGTCATAATTTGAAATGACCATATTAGCGGAACGCCGTAAAGTGAAACACCATAAAGCGGGGCCCTACTGTAATTGAAATTTCTCATTGTTGAACTTCATATTGTTTTCTGCAGCCCAATGAAAGATTTGGTCGATGTCCGCCTGGAGCCTTGCAGTGTCTGCAATGTCTGCAGTGTCTGCACTGTCATGCAGATTCGGGTGTCATCTGCAAAGGAAGACACGGTGCTGTGGCTTACATCCCTATCTATGTCAGATATGAGGATGAGGAACAAGATGGGAGCGAGTACTGTGCCTTGCAGAACAGATCTTTTAACCATAGCCACCTCAGACTTTACTCTGTTGACTACTACTTTTTGTGTTCTATTTGTCAGGAAATTATAGATCCATCTACCAACTTTTCCTGTTATTCCTGTAGCACGCATTTTGTGCGCTATTACACCATGGTCACACTTGTCGAAGGTTTTTGCAAAGTCTTTATATATTACATCTGCATTCTTTTTGTCTTCTAGTGCATCTAAGACCTTGTCGTAGTGATCCATTAGTTGGGACAGACAGGAGTAAACTGCTCTAAACCCATGGTGCCCTGGGTTGTGTAACTGATGGGTATCTAGATTTTTATGATATGGGATGTTAGCACTATTGGTCTGTAGTTCTTTGTTATTGCTTTACTGCCCCCTTTGTGGAGTGGGGCTATTTTTGTTGTTTTTTAGTAACTGTGGGAAGAGCCCAGTGTGAATGCTCACTCTCCATAGGATGTTAAAAGCACGTGATAGGGGCTTCTTGCAGTTCTTGATGAACATGGAGTTCCACGAGTCTGGCCCTGGGGCAGAGTGCATGGGCATGTCATTTATCACCTGTTCAAAGTCATTTGGCATCAGGATAATGTCAGATAGGCTTGTGTTTACCAAATTCTGTGGCGCTCATAAAAAATTCATATAGATCTTCGACTCTGTATGGTTAGCAGCTTGCTAAAAACTGAGTCATATTGGGACTTGAGTAGTTCACTCATTTCCTTACTGTCTTCTGTGTAAGACCCATCTTGTTTAAGTAGGGGCCCAATACTGGATGTTGTTCTCGTCTTTGATTTGGCATAAGAAAAGAAATACTTTGGGTTTCTTTCGATTTCATTTATGGCTTTTAGTTCTTCCCGCGATTCCTGACTCCTACAAGATTCCTTTAGCTTTAGTTCGATGTTTGCTATTTCTCTGACCAGTGTCTCCCTACGCATTGCAGATACATTGGCCTCTTTTAGCTGCTCTGTTATTCTTTTCTGTCGCCTGTAAAGGGAGCACCTGTCTCTTTCTATTTTACATCTACTCCTCCTTTTTCTTAAAGGAATATGCCTTGAGCATACATAGAGTGCCACAGAGTTAATCTGTTCTAGGCATAAGTTGGGGTCTGTGTTGCTTAGTCTATCTTCCCAGCTTATATCATTTAGGACTTGGTTTACATGGTCCCACTTTGTTCTTGTTATTGAAGTTGAATTTGGTGAAGGCTCCCTCGTGACTGATCACATTTTGTCGGTCTGGGGCTCCGCGCATACATGTCTGAACTTCAATTATGTTGTGATCTGAGTATATTGTTTTTGATATGGTGACATTTCATATCAGATCATCATTGTTAGTGAAGATGAGGTCCAGTATATTCTCCAATCTAGTAGGCTCTATTATTTGCTGGTTTAAGGTGAATTTTGTGCAGAGATTTAAAAGCTTGTGTGTGTGTGAGTTCTCATCTGAGCTGCCTCCTGGTGTTATCACTGCAACAACATTATTTGCTATATTCCTCCATTTTAGGTGCCTTAAGTTGAAATCCCTCAGGAGTTGGAAGATTTTCCAGACAGTGGTCAGTTTTCAACAGCTGTTCCTAGAATTGTTGTGATGTTGCATCCGGAGGCTTGTAAACTACCACAATGACCAGATTTTGGTTCTCGATCTTTACTGCTAAAACTTCAACTACATCATTTGAGGCATTTAGCAGTTTTGTGCAAATAAGTGACTCTGTGATGTACAGGCTAACCCCCCTTCCTTAGCCTGTTCACTCTGTTGCATCTGTATAGGTTGTAACCTGGGATCCATATTTCATTGTCCAAGTGATCCTTTATGTGGGTCTCTGTGAAAGCAGTGAACATTGCATTTGCCTCTGCAAGCAGTCCACGGACGAAAGGTATTTTGTTGTTTGTTGCTGGCGTTAGACCCTGTATATTTGCAAAGGATGATGTCATCAGATTGGTGGTATTGGGGGGGGGACTTTTTTTCCAGCACTAATATCTGTATCTGTTGGTTTGGAGTGGAGGCCATCGACTGTGATTCCACTCCAGAAATGACTGGATTTGGTGTACGATTTCTGCCATTTCCTGCCAGTTGTTTTTTTTTTTCTTCCTGGCACTAAAAAACCTCTTTTGAGTGGCTGTGGCTACCCGGGTTTTCCCATGGTCTGGATGTTTTGTATCTTTTTGTCCCCTTTAGATGGTGTGCCTGGCAATATAAGTTGTAGCACTGCCTTTCCTGTACTGAAGAGGGACACATTTCAGGGTGAAAAAGTTTACAGGAAGGGAATTTGCATTTTCCTTTTGTCATATGGGCACAGCATTTTCTAGGTCAGTTGCATGTCCCATCTGTTTTTCCAGATATTCCATGCCTGCAGATACCAAGTGCATAATATTTGCACAGGCTTGGTTTCTGTTTGCCTTGAATTTTTGTGACTGTATTCCCTGTTAGTGCATGTTTTCCTGTCTCATTTTTATCTTCACTAGTACTAACAGTGGAACTCTCACCAGTTGTTTCTGGTAATTTATCTTCACTATTACTACTGGAGTCTCCTTGTTTGCTATCTCCTGTGGTATTGATAGTTTGTAATATTGGTTCTAGCTTGTCCTTGACTGCACTTGTTTCCCCACTACAGCTCCTGTCTCCCTCGAGGTCACTAATATGCATTCTTCCATGCATGTAGTTACTGTCTACCAGGACAGCACCTCCAGCCTTACTGTTCCTGACTACCTGGCCAGCACCTCCAGTCATAACAGTTATTGTCGGTCACGACAGCATCCGCACCAAGGGCGATAGCACCATCCACCCCAGACTTTTTATTCTACCATCTGTTATAGAGTGCTTCCAGGTTTTCTATAAAGGCCGCTTTGATGTTATCCTTTTTTAATACCAATGTGATTTTAGTCCACAGATTGATCTCATTTGGGCATGCCAAAAAACACTTCCCTGATTTTATATATCTGCACATGGAGTGTAAGCCCAATTTCCACAAAAGTTGCATGTAATCCATGTGGAAGCCCGCTTGTTTGTTTGGCTGCAGACTACACAGGATTTCATAATGTGATTTTATTGGTTGATTTACTGTATTCTACTAATAACCTCTTGAATATTCTACTAATAACCTTCTTAAAGTGAAGATCTGGCTATTTATATTTCTATTTGTATTTTTACTGGGATATTTGAACAAGTTTACCACTCCAGTAGTTACTGTTTGGGTGTTTGATAAGGGTGCCTAAAACCCTGTCTGTTTATAGTCCGATCAGAGGATACCTTGTTATCCAACAAATCCGTTTGAAACGGGTCAAAGGCTCAAACCAGTCGAATCTGGTCAGTGGATCACTCATTTAAATATATCCAGGGTTGGAGGGAGGGGGTAAAGGAGGTTTTGTGTGCGAGGGGCTTGGACTTCCAGCAGGCATGCGTGAGCGTGTTTGATAGGAGTGAATGGAGACAAATGGTTTTTAATACTTGACGTGCTGTTGGAGTGTGAGCAAAGTAACATTTATGAAGGGATTCAGGGAAACCGGCAGGCCGGACTTGAGTCCTGGAGATGGGAAGTACAGTGCCTGCACTCTGAAGGAGGGGTGTTAATGTTGCAGTTTAAAAACTGTAGTGTAAAGCACCCTTCTGGCAAGACAGTGATGGAGTGAATGATGGTGAAAGTTTTTCTTTTTCGGGCCACCCTGCCTTGGTGGGAATCGGCCGGTGTGATAATAAAATAAAAAACATGAAGGAACTACTGGGAAATTATTTGACCGAGTAATATGTGATTAGATTGATACAAAAGTATAACTTGTGTGTTGGAGAACTGGTAATTGCTGGCAGCTCCTACTATGACAAACAGTCGAGACCTCAACCCTTATTTACAGCCTGAAGGTTTATGTATCACTGTATTTAGCTTTTCTTGATTTTTATCCATTTCCACCACAACAAATGCTGTGTTATCACTATAGTTGGCTGGTGAAGATTACTGGAAAAAGTTGCTTTTACTGGAGTAATATTTGGTTTTCAATGTGTATATTGCGACTGCTGCTAACTACAGGTTATGTGAATTTCCCTGTATACGTCTAGCATTTCAAAAATGAAGAAAAATCTAATGATGGTCACTCCACCCCACTAAGTACCATCTTGTTACTGGTTATTAGCTACGACAACAACGCAAAAATTTTGCCTCGCCTCATGATAAAAAACTCGCCTTACATGATTCGTCCGGGACGCGTCCCACGTGTGGCCTCAGCGCCAGTGTTTACAAGTCAGCCAGTGAGGTCACATCTCCGCATACATTCGGTACATTTCACATTATCCCAGTGTTTTTAATGCTTGTAACTGCAAAATAAGTCACCATGGACCCCAAGAAAGCTTCTAGTGCCATCCCTGTAGTAAAAAGGGCGAGAATTAGTATGGAATTGAAAAAAGAGATTAAGGAAATGTGTGCAAAGTGGGTTGAACTGCAAACCTTTACAGATGAAAATCACCCTGACACAGCTACTACAAGTCATGTTGGCAACCAGTACAATGACAATGTTATGGCTCATTTTAGGAAAGTCTTTAAGGAACGGGAGGTACAGAGCTCTATGGACAGATTTGTTGTGCGACAGAGGTCCAGTGACTCAAGCTGGTACTAGTGGCATTAAAAGAAGAAGGGAAGTAACCCCGGAAAAGGACTTGCTACCTCAAGTCCTAATGGAAGGAGATTCCCTTTCTAAACAATAACTTCCACACTCTTCCCTCCTCCCATCCCATCAGTCATCACCAGATCTTCAATAAAGGTAAGTGTCATGTATTCTATTCTTAGTAGAGTAGTAATTGTGCATGTCTTCTTCAGTTTGTGTGTATTAAAATTAATATTTCATGTGGTAAAAAAAAATTTTTTTCATACTTTCGGGTGTCAGGGACGGATTAATTTGATTTCCATTATTTCTTATGGGGAAAATTAATTCGGCTAACGATAATTTCGGCTTACAATGAGCTTTCAGGAATGGATTAATATCGTAAGGCGGGGGTCCACTGTATTCTTTGCCACATGTTGATCAAAGTCGCAAATCACACGGGTTTTCTTTCAATAAATGTATCTGATTTTTTGCATAGACCTGTCCATAGGTAACAATAATTTAATCAATCTAAGTGCTAAACCTGGAAAGGTCATAAAGTGCTGCAGTGTATTAATGGAGGGATATGCAGAGGATATTAGGCAGGGAGTGAAAAGATTATACAAGGATAAGTAAGGGTTAATTGGGATAGAGGAGAGGGCAAAGGTTAAATAAAATCAAAGTTGGTCTAAAAATTACAGTGGAACCTCGGTTTTAGTCATTAATTCATTCCAGAAAGTCTAACGAAAACCGAATTGTATGAAAACTGAAGCAACATTTCCCATAAGAAATAATGTGAATCCAATTAATTTGTTCCAAACACCCAAAAATTTATTATTATTATTTTTATTATCACACTGGCCGATTCCCACCAAGGCAGGGTGGCCCAAAAAAGAAAAACTTTCACCATCATTCACTCCATCACTGTCTTGCCAGAAGGGTGCTTTACACTACAGTTTTTAAACTGCAACATTAACACCCCTCCTTCAGAGTGCAGGCACTGTACTTCCCATCTCCAGGACTCAAGTCCGGCCTGTATTTTGCATACAGAAAACAATGAGAAATAAATATCAATGACTAATAAAGTGGATAAATGAACATTTAATATCACTTTTACCTTTATTGAAGACTATTGTTGGTGTATGGATGACAGCGAGGAGGGGAGAGGGAGGCGGAGAGGTTATTGTTTGGAAGGGGAATCCCCGCTCCATTAGGTCTTCAGGTATCAAGGCCCTATCTGGGGTTCCTTCTTTGTCTTTTACTGGCGAGATCAGCCATGCGTATGCCACTTTTCTACTTTGCTACGAATTCTTTCTTGAGTTTTATTGTGGCTTATTTAGCAGTCGCACCCAATAAACAAGCACAAAACAAAATGGATTATTGAGAAATATTTTTGATGAACACGTGGGGTAATGTTCACTCAACGAGAAACAAAGCCAGACTGAGTCAGAATGTGTGGGATGCTTTGTTTGAGTGCGGATAGGCAGATGCATTTAGTACGGTGGACCATCGTCAACTCTACGAAAACCGAGTGGATATACGAAAACTGGGACAAAATTTAAACAAAAAAAGTTGTCGAAAACCGAATCCTACGAAAACCATGGCTTACGAAAACCAAGGTTCCACTGTAGTTCTTTTTAAAAAAGTCAAAGAATCTGCATCAAAGATGGGACTCTCTGTAAGAAGGTCAGGTAGAGTAAGCATGCTGGGGTGATGATGATGGAAGTGAATTCTTACTCTCCACTGATAGACAGGAAAATCTATTAAGATAATAGATAATACAACCTGACAATCCTCAAAGAGAGATGCTGGACATTTTTCTAAGAGATGTTTGTGAGTGAGACAAGTGATACATAAACAGGAGAGAGCAGTCTCTCAAACACGACAGCAGTGGTAAGAAGATGGCCAGAAACTCAAATGTGGTTTGACAGAAAGCAATTTATCGTGGACACACCTCATATGATAGTAGGTTGGTAGACAGCAACCACCCAGGGAGGTACTACCGTCCTGCCAAGTGAATGTAAAACAAAAGCCTGTAATTGTTTTACATGATGGTAGGACTGCTGGTGTCTTTTGTCTGTCTTATAAATATGCAAGATTACAGGTATGTCTTGCTACTTCTACTTACACTTAGGTCACACTACACGTACATGTACATGTTTATTTATACACACTCATCTGAGTTTTCTTTGATTTTATCTTAATAGTTCTTGGTCTTATTACTTTTCCTTTTACATCCATGGGGAAGTGGAATAAGAATCTTTCCTCAGTAAGCCATGCGTGTTGTAAAAGTCAACTAAAATGCCGGGAACAATGGGCTAGTAACCCCTTTTCCTGTAAAGATCACTAAAAAGAATAAGAAGAAGAAAATTGTCAAAGTGGGAAGTCTGAATGTGCGTGGATGTTGTGCAAATGATAAGAAAGAGATGATTGTGGATGTTATGAATGAGAAGAAGCTGGATGTCCTGGCTTTAAGTGAAACGAAGAGATTAAGGTGGGATGGGAGAGTTTCAATGGAGAGGAATAAATGGGATTAGGTCAGGGGTTTCAAATAGAGTTAGAGCTAAAGAAGGAGTAGCAATAATGTTGAAGGATAAGCTATGGCAGGAAAAGAAGGACTATAAATGGATTAATTCAAGGATTATGTGGAGTAAAATAAAGATTGGATGTGAAAAGTGGGTTATAGTAAGCGTGTATGCACCTGGAGAAGAAAGAAGTGTAGAGGAGAGAGAGAGATTTTGGGAAATGTTGAGTGAATGCATGGGGAGTTTTGATTCAAGTGTGAGAGTAATGGTGGTTGGGGATTTCAATGCTAAAGTGGGTAAAAATGTTGTGGAGGGAGTAGTAGGTAAATTTGGGGTGCCAGGGGTAAATGTAAATGGGGAGCCTTTAATTGAGCTATGTGTAGAAAGAGATTTGGTAATAAGTAATACATATTTTATGAAAAAGAGGATAAATAAATATACAAGGTATGATGTAGCACGTAATGAAAGTAGTTTGTTAGATTATGTATTGGTGGATAAAAGGTTGATGGGTAGGCTCCAGGATGTACATGTTTATAGAGGGGCAACTGATATATCGGATCATTATTTAGTTGTAGCTACAGTTAGAGTAAGAGGTAGATGGGAAAAGAGGAAGGTAGCAACAAGAAGTAAGAGGTAGGTGAAAGTGTATAAACTAAGGGAGGAGGAAGTTCGGGGGAGATATAAGCGACTGTTGGCAGAAAGGTGGGCTAGTGCAAAGATGATTGGTGGGGGGGTTGAAGAGGGTTGGAATAGTTTTAAAAATGCAGTATTAGAATGTGGGGCAGAAGTTTGTGGTTATAGGAGGGTGGGGGCAGGTGGAAAGAGGAGTGATTGGTGGAATGATGAAGTAAAGGGTGTGATAAGAGAGAAAAAGTTAGCTTATCAGAGGTTTTTACAAAGCAGAAGTGTTATAAGAAAAGCAGAGTATATGGAGAGTAAAAGAAAGGTGAAGAGAGTGGTGAGAGAGTGCAAAAGGAGAGCAGATGATAGAGTGGGAGAGGCACTGTCAAGAAATTTTAATGAAAATAAGAAAAAATTTTGGAGTGAGTTAAACAAGTTAAGAAAGCCTAGGGAAAGTATGGATTTGTCAGTTAAAAACAGAGTAGGGGAGTTAGTAGATGGGAAGAGGGAGGTATTAGGTAGATGGCGAGAATATTTTGAGGAACTTTTAAATGTTGAGGAAGAAAGGGAGGCGGTAATTTCATGCACTGGTCAGGGAGGTATACCATCTTTTAGGAGTGAAGAAGAGCAGAATGTAAGTGTGGGGGAGGTACGCGAGGCATTACGTAGAATGAAAGGGGGTAAAGCAGCTGGAACTGATGGGATCATGACAGAAATGTTAAAAGCAGGGGGGGATATAGTGTTGGAGTGGTTGGTACTTTTGTTTAATAAATGTATGAAAGAAGGTAAGGTACCTAGGGATTGGCAGAGAACATGTATAGTCCCTTTATATAAAGGGAAAGGGGACAAAAGAGATTGTAAAAATTATAGAGGAATAAGTTTATTGAGTATACCAGGAAAAGTGTACGGTAGGGTTATAATTGAAAGAATTAGAGGTAAGACAGAATGTAGGATTGCGGATGAGCAAGGAGGTTTCAGAGTGGGTAGGGGATGTGTAGATCAAGTGTTTACATTGAAGCATATATGTGAACAGTATTTAGATAAAGGTAGGGAAGTTTTTATTGCATTTATGGATTTAGAAAAGGCATATGATAGTGGATAGGGGAGCAATGTGGCAGATGTTGCAAGTATATGGAATAGGTGGTAAGTTACTAAATGCTGTAAAGAGTTTTTATGAGGATAGTGAGGCTCAGGTTAGGGTGTGTAGAAGAGAGGGAGACTACTTCCCGGTAAAAGTAGGTCTTAGACAGGGATGTGTAATGTCACCATGGTTGTTTAATATATTTATAGATGGGGTTGTAAAAGAAGTAAATGCTAGGGTGTTCGGGAGAGGGGTGGGATTAAATTATGGGGAATCAAATTCAAAATGGGAATTGACACAGTTACTTTTTGCTGATGATACTGTGCTTATGGGAGATTCTGAAGAAAAATTGCAAAGGTTAGTGGATGAGTTTGGGAATGTGTGTAAAGGTAGAAAGTTGAAAGTGAACATAGAAAAGAGTAAGGTGATGAGGGTATCAAATGATTTAGATAAAGAAAACTTTGATATCAGATTGGGGAGGAGGAGTATGGAAGAAGTGAATGTTTTCAGATACTTGGGAGTTGACGTGTCGGCGGATGGATTTATGAAGGATGAGTTTAATCATAGAATTGATGAGGGAAAAAAGGTGAGTGGTGCATTGAGGTATATGTGGAGTCAAAAAACTTTATCTATGGAGGCAAAGAAGGGAATGTATGAAAGTATAGTAGTACCAACACTCTTATATGGGTGTGAAGCTTGGGTGGTAAATGCAACAGCGAGGAGACGGTTGGAGGCAGTGGAGATGTCCTGTCTAAGGGCAATGTGTGGTGTAAATATTATGCAGAAAATTCGTAGTGTGGAAATTAGGAAAAGGTGTGGAGTTAATAAAAGTATTAGTCAGAGGGCAGAAGAGGGGTTGTTGAAGTGGTTTGGTCATTTAGAGAGAATGGATCAAAGTAGAATGACATGGAAAGCATATAAATCTATAGGGGAAGGAAGGCGAGGTAGGGGTCGTCCTCGAAAGGGTTGGAGAGAGGGGGTAAAGGAGGTTTTGTGGGCAAGGGGCTTGGACTTCCAGCAAGCGTGCATGAGCGTGTTAGATAGGAGTGAATGGAGACGAATGGTACTTGGGACCTGACGATCTGTTGGAGTGTGAGCAGGGTAATATTTAGTGAAAGGATTCAGGGAAACCGGTTATTTTCATATAGTCGGACATGAGTCCTGCACTTTAAAGGAGGGGTTTGGGATATTGGCAGTTTGGAGGGATATGTTGTGTATCTTTATACGTATATGCTTCTAAACTGTTGTATTCTGAGCACCTCTGCAAAAACAGTGATTGTGTGAGTATGGTGAAAGTGTTGAATGATGATGAGAGCATTTTCTTTTTGGGGATTTTCTTTCTTTTTTGGGTCACCCTGCCTCGGTGGGAGACGGCCGACTTGTTGAAAAAAAAAAAATCTAATTTATACAAACAAGGATATATTCATAAATTCAAAAATGCTTTTTATGAAACATGATTCAAGAGTAGTTTCAAGTAGTTTATAGTATGAGAATGCTACAATTTGGTGAAGGGCAGTACTGCTTTTGGTAGGTATGTATACTTCTATGTGGTAGTTTGTTAATATATGAACTTGGTCATCTAGTCTTGAAGTTTTAAGATTTAGGTAATTGGTAGATTTATTGGTAATGTTAAATATTGAGTATGTTAGGAATTGTGTTGGGAGACAGGACAAGATAGTCCTTCAATATCAGCTCTACAGCTTGTTTATCTAAAACAATTCATCTAATATGACATTATAAACAATATTAATAACATAGAAACATGATATATACTCTAGAATGAATAAAATATGGCATTAAGAATGTCATGAGTAATGGTGTGTTCTTTGCTGTTGGGTATATAAGGGTCAATGAAAGATAAGCCTTACATGGTGGTGGTGAAGGCGGCAGCAGGAGGCAGCAGAGGTGGTGGTGTTAGTTAGTAGTCCTATATACCTCTAACAACAATGGAGGAGTCAGTTTCGTGCTGTCCTTTTTCTATCGATTAATCGCTTAACTTACTTGCTACACTTTATCGTTGGCTGGCGCTATAGATTTTATCAACTCCTGCTGCTTTAGTATCGTACATATTGCAGAAGCATTGAAGAAGGCACATTTTCCCTTCTCTCTCAGCCCTTTACCAAAGGGCTGGCTGGTACTAGGAACTTTTTTTTTGGCCATGGTGGCTTATTTAGCAGTTGCAAGCACTTAAAAGAATGGAATAATACAAAATATATCGTATGAACGCATGGGATCATCCTCACTGGCTGTAAATGGTGTGTCGGACTGCTCGGGCCATGCGGACATGTTCGGGATGAATGATTAATACCAAGTTCAGTGACAATCACCGATCCAATATTTTGATGAAAAAAATGCTACTTATTCTGCATAATATGAATTCCGATAACATAATCCAGGGGTTCACTGTATACAGTATTTCAGATCCTTAAATTCTTCACCTGTTCCTCCATACAGTTGAATGTTTATAAATTTTGACCACAGCAGAAATAAATGCTACAAGAGCTCTAAGCATATTCTTAGTATTATTCTAATTTGTGTTGTTAGTAGAATTTTTTAAATAATGACAATGAACTGAGCAGGTACAGGTCCGCCATCATAAATCCGGCAATCGGTTATTCGGTTCCTTCAGTTATTCGGCACTAATTTTGGCTAGCATAATTTCAAATTTCCAGGGTCGCCACACCAACCTGCTGGTACTGTTTGGTGGCGCTACTTGCTGCATAAGTCATTCCAATTTCTTTTTCTCCATTTATTGTTTTAACCTACTTACTTTTAGCCCTAGCCATGGTTTCAATGAATAAAAGAAATGCTTCTCATTATGTAAAGCATTATCCATAAAAGTACATTATCCATAAAAGATAAGGTGGCTTTGAAGCCACTATCGGTTGCCATGAGCTCAATCTCATGAAGCAGGAGAATATGCTTTATTATTACGCTAATATCAACACTACAGCTTATTTGCCTATCATAATTGATCTAATATGACGTAAGAAACAATATAGATAACATAAAACATGTTAAATACTCCAGAATGAATAATATTTGGCATAACACTGAGCAGCTTGACAGAGTTATGAAGAGGATATGGTAAACAAATACCATTCTCCTATCCTTGTCTTGGGGACTTATATTAGAGAAAACGGAGTATAGCACAGGGCTAACTATGATATACACTCGTACTCCACCATAAACATGAAACAAAAAAGTTATTTTCTCTCTGTAGATTATCACACATAGCAGCATATGCATATGTGTAGAGAACCTAGGATAATCCCAAAAAAGTCAACATGGCTTATTTTTAGTACCTGGCTTGGGTTAGCCATATATGATTTTTGGTAAATATTCAATTCCCAGCCAGGGTAGAAACATTAGGCGTGTTTCTTTACACCTGTTGTCTATGTTCACTCATCAGTAAATGGGTACCTGGGTGTTAGTCGACTAGTGTGGGTGTTATCCTGGGACACTGACCTAATTTTCTTGAAATACTCAGCATAACAAGTGCCTTTCTATACAGTAGTATGTCACTGATGTCAGCTAGGCCTGTATACCTTGTACATGTACATGTAGTAAATAAATAAAGATATTATTATTGTCCTGTCTAAGGGCAATGTGTGGTGTAAATATTATGCAGAAAATTCGGAGTGTGGAAATTAGGAGAAGGTGTGGAGTTAATAAAAGCATTAGTCAGAGGGCAGAAGAGGGGTTGTTGAGGTGGTTTGGTCATTTAGAGAGAATGGATCAAAGTAGAATGACATGGAAAGCATATAAATCTATAGGGGAAGGAAAGAGGGGTAGGGGTCGTCCTCGAAAGGGTTGGAAAGAGGGGGTAAAGGAGGTTTTGTGGGCGAGGGGCTTGGACTTCCAGCAAACGTGCATGAGCGTGTTAGATAGGAGTGAATGGAGACGAATGATACTTGGGACCTGACGATCTGTTGGAGTGTGAGCAGGGTAATATTTAGTGAAGGGATTCAGCGAAACCGGTTATTTTCTTATAGTCGGACTTGAGTCCTGGAAATGGGAAGTACAATGCCTGCACTTTAAAGGAGGGGTTTGGGATATTGGCAGTTTGGAGGGATATGTTGTGTATCTTTATACATATATGCTTCTAAACTGTTGTATTCTGAGCACCTCTGCAAAAGCAGTGATAATGTGTGAGTGTGGTGAAAGTGTTGAATGATGATGAAAGTATTTTCTTTTTGGGGATTTTCTTTCTTTTTTTTTTGGGTCACCCTGCCTCGGTGGGAGACGACCAACTTGTTGAAAAAAAAAAAAAATTATTATTATTGTTATTATAATAATAATATTATTATTTTCTCAGTTGTTTGTTGGGTTATCTTATTCAAACTTGGGCAATGTATGATGGAAAGATACTTCTTCACGTACACCAAAAATGAAAGAAATCACCATTAGCCATTAGCGGCCACTTAGCGGTATATTTTTGTATGGTTGTTATGGTTATATTCTCATTTTTTCGGTCTCATTTGATAGAATGAAAGATATATTACAGAAATAGATATGATTTTGATTGCTTTCATGACAAAAAGTACCTTGAAATTGCGCTCACAGTAGCAGAAATGTTCTATTCTTTAGCGAAGCTCAAGAGTAAACAATACCGTCCAATACCTGTCCGCCTGCCAGTCTAAATTCCAATACGGAGTCAAGAATGGATTGACATTATTTATACAATTATTACAATAATGCAGTAGTCTGCATAACAGTAAATCTTCTATTTTTTGTGAATAAAAATTCCAAATGGTAAGCAAGAGTAATATAAGAGGGGCTTGTAGCCGTGACTAATGAACAGAGAAAATGTTATTTTAGTGCCAGGAACGTCTGCATTGTTTATTCTGGATCCTATTTTGAAATTGGCATCTGTTGAAATTTGTGTGAAATCGGCCAAATTGCCAATTTCTGACCACTTTATTGGGTAGTTGAAATAAGTGAATGGGCGGTTTCTTGTACGTACTCAGTTGACAGACTAGAAGTAAATAAGTTTATTCAGGTATACACAAATACAGTTACATAGATTATCATACATAGCAGTGTATGTATAGAGAACCTAGGATAACCCAGAAAAGTCAGACAAAGTGACTTATTTCCAGTACCTGGCTTGGGCTTGCCATATATGATTTTTGGTAAATATTTTTTTTTCTTGGTTGTTTGTTGGGCTATCTCATTGAAACTTGGGCAATGTATGATGGAAAGATGCTTCTTAACGTACAACAAAAATAAAAAAGATGGACGATAAATAAGGGAGTACACTTCTCAGCCATTAGCCGCCTCTTTGCAATATATTTTCAAATGGTTTTTATGGTTGTATTCTCATTTTTTTGGACTCATTTGATAGAATGGAAGATATATTACAGAAACAGACATGATTTTGATTGCTTTCATGACAAAAAGTACCTTGAAATTGAGCTCAAAGTAGCGGAAATGTTCGATTTTTGCCGATGTTCAATGAGCTGTGTAAGTCAGGTTGGTTAATTTTATTAAGTGTATTCTAACTTAACCACTCTGTAATTCGGCAAACTCTGTAATCTGGCACACTACAGGTCCCAATGATGCCGGATTTGTGATGGAGGACCTGTACATGTATGTAGTCCCTCTGGGCTATACCTACTGGCTACCTGCACTGCAGAACACAGCCATATTATTACCATCGACACCATGTTCACTGAGTTTAATCATTTCTAACAACTACCTTTAGATGCCATCGTAAGCAAAGGGAGAAGTAATGAATAATTCATGCCAAGAATTGTAAACAAACGCATATGAAGGGTGGTGACTGAGCCAGATGCCAGTTTCACAATTTTCTCTAATGCTGAATCAGAGAAAACATGTTTACTCTCCACCTGACTTGCCACTCACAATGTTTATATGCTATGTTTATATACTATATGCTGTGTAACATAAAATTTTGAAGAAAATATCATAGATGGTTTAATGAAAATGTCTATATTAACCTAAAATTAGACATTTAATGTGCCCAAGAGTGATTATTATTAAACCTACATTGCATGTTTTTATATACTATGTAACATGTTTCTTATATAATTTTGAAGAAAATATCATAGATGGATTAATGAAAATGCCCATATTAACATAAAATAAGACATTTAATGTGCCCAAGAATGAGTCACGAATGTATGAGCAGCCCAGGTGAACGCGTCTGGTACCAACAATTTCCAAGCGGATGCATGAAGTATGGGGGGAAATTTCGCTGAAAAAAGTGCTTGATTTCCGAATTGGCCAATTTCTGCACTGGCCAAAAACTGGAGGTCCACTGTATACTCTAGAATGAATAAAATAGGCCATAATATGGCGAGTGTCTAGGACCAGTCCAAGCATATAAAATCATTACTGCTCCTTCCTGTAACGTGTTCTTTGGTTCTGGGTAAGAGAAAACAGAGTTTGAGAGGCTAACTGCACTAGATCACTAGTGCAGTGATATATGAATATCTCAGAAGTAAGTTATTAACTTATTTCATGAAGCCCACCATTTATTATTGAAGTACTGTAAATGCAATAATATTGATTGGAATCATAAAAAAATGACTGTTCTATAATTGGCTTGTGGAATATTGGAAATATTCCAAATAGTTTGGGATTTGTGTGGGAATAAAGGGCAAGATATTTTGCAAATGTCCAAAACTTAGCAACTTTATTTTCTTGTAGATAATTACACGATTACCTCCATTGAGAACATTGCACTAGCATTGTTTTATAAGTACCAAGTCCCAAAACCACCTTTTGTTGTGCCATTTAGGCAGGGGTTCTTGTCAAATGTCGTTTTCAGTAAATTTTTTCTTTTTCTGTAAATATTTTTTTTTTCGCTCGTAACTCAGATTTTGGCTCACGACTCAAAGCAAAAAATCAACCGAGAGACGGCTCATACCTCAGATAACTTGTAAGTTGGGGCACTCATAAGTCAGAGTACCACTGTATATTTAAGAAAATGTTTTATATTCAGATTATTTTAAGTCAAAATATTAATGAAAATGTCTGAGGTTCATTATTTAAAATTTTCTCATATTCTTACATTCAAAGATATGAATTTCATTGTTTGGATGAAGGGAAATAGTGCAAGTGTGCGTATGGCTTATGTTATCCCTTTTCCTATGTATAATACTATGCCATATAAATTTTTTTGTTATTTTAAAATTTATGCTTGTGTTTTAATGTCTAAGTTTTCTTTAACCCTTAAACTATGTCCAACATACTAGTACACAAATGCTGTCTGCGCCCAATGTACATTTTCTTACCCACAAATCTGCTGCCTGCCAGTATTTTTGAACTCGGCACAACTTTTGTCTCTTCATCCACCTGTTCGCACGTATGAAAAAATCTATGGCCTGCAGGGTCCACACAATGTATCATGGTTAACTACTCAGGTGATAACTGTATGTCCGATGTGCTATTAAGTCCAGCTAGCAACA
This sequence comes from Cherax quadricarinatus, assembly GCF_038502225.1. Lineage (NCBI taxonomy): Eukaryota > Metazoa > Arthropoda > Malacostraca > Decapoda > Parastacidae > Cherax > Cherax quadricarinatus. Next base: position 34,854,533 of record NC_091316.1, on the reverse strand, counting down.
GTAAAGAAAACCATGAGCTGTTGTTCCTCCCCCAGCTTTCCTACCAGCAAACAAGGTATGCAAGTGGCACAAAGATGACTTATTCATTTCAGATTTATTACAGTTTTGTGATACAGTATAATTCAGTCACAAAGCACACTAAGTATATTTAGTCCTGGATCACCCAGTTAAGTCAATGTAAATAACTTGCATGTTTTGAGGTGTATTACACTCCTGTCCTTAGAAGAGAAAAATAATAACAACAGTTACACAGTGTATATACAGCCTCTCCTCACTTAACGATGTACTCGTCTATTGCCGACTGGGACTTACAACAGGCTCTCTGACCAGTATGCATACCTAAATAATGTATATTAGAGCTGATTGCCTCTATTCTGTTTATTACAATATACAGTTTACTACTGTATAAACATTTAAAAATATACTAAAAATGTTATAAATGATGCGAAGGTGACATTAAAATCATATCAAAGATGGTTGACAAAAACTCACTACCATTATATAGTATGCTCCTCACTTAGCAGTGAATTCGTTTACCAATGTGGCCTTAGGAACAGAACTCTGTAATATCAAATATGATATTTTTGTAGGGGCTGCAGCATGGGAACCCCAACTTCTACACACCATAAAATCAAAAGTTTTTGTCAGATTCCACTCAATTTAGTCATATTTGAGTCAGAAAAAATTAACTATATCAGACTATAATAAAAAATTTCAAAATGTTCCCAAAGATAGGAATTTTTTTCCAGGGTATCTCACAGTTTAAGGGTTAAACATCCAGGTTGCCATTAAAATAATAATCTCATTTACTGGCTTTATATTTACATATGCACTTATCAGTTTTCATTTTTTCCATAATTTATTGCTTTATCATAAATTTGCTCATTTAACCAAAAGTAAAAAGAAACCTTAACATTTTTTATGTTGATAGTTTTTGTGGTATTACATGTACATAGTTTATAATACCATACTTAAAACTGGAGGTGGGAAGTACAGTGCCTTCACTTTAAAGGAGGGGTTTGGGATATTGGCTGTTTGGAGGGACATGTAAACTGTCGTATCTGAGTGCCTCTGCAAAGACAGCAATTATGTATGAATGATGGTGAAAGTGTTGAACAATGATGAGTTTTTTCTTTCTTTTCGAGTTTTTCTTTCTTTTGGGTTACCCTGCCTCGGTGGGAGATGGCCGATGTGTTAAAAAAAAAATTGAAACTGTTTCAAAATTGTTTCTGTTCCCATTGATTCCCTTCTCCCTTGTTATAAGGATAATAACCTCGAAAGATCCTTGGATTAGCAATAAAAAAATTGCAGTTGGTCCCATTCTTAGTGTTCCAGGTTTACTAATTTCTTGAAACCTATCCCATCAGTCATCTCAGCTCTTGAGATAAAGTTTAAAATACATTCAAGGCATGACTAGTTTGAGTGGAGTGGTTAGAGAGTAGCCAGGGAAATTATGTATTTAAGGCAGTTAGAGTAAATGGTAAGATTTTTAAAATCTAGGCAAAGGCAGAGTAATTAGTCCACTGTGAAGTAATGGTCATTTATTGTTGAGATTTATGTCGTACAGCATATGAGAAATAAGTAAGTCTTAAGGAAAGGAAGGAAAAGTTCGTGTAGGTTAATATTTTGTACTCAAGCAACCTACTTTAAAGTTCTTAAATAAAAAAGAGAAATGTGCATTATGCTGCATATATGAACTTCAAAGAGGTTTAGGATAACATCATTAGAAATTGTTTCAGTACACACAAGTAAGTGGTCATCGTTGTATTTACTGTGTCCAATTTTATTAAAAATATGTGATGTTAAATATATTTGGCATTCTATGTTTAATGAGTTCCAACATCTACAAAATAAACCAGTGATTTAGTAATAGTGTAAAGATATTAATATAAAAAAGAAGGTGTTAAGCTTGCGCTCTTTCACAGTAGGAACTCCTCTTCATAGTGGTTCAAATGCTATCTGTGGAGGAGGCGACACCAACCAAGAAGGTAACCTAAATTATCCTTGGCAGCTACCATAAGCAGTATTATATTTCTAACCATTGTAATCTAAGTATTGTATGTTAAAACATGTTATTTCCGGTAATTTTTGGACTGAGATCATGTTGATTATGAGTAACTTGTGTATTAGACTTTTTAACAACAGTGTAGACCTATACAGAACATGGAATTTTAAACAAATTGAGCAATTTTGCAGCAGGTTATAAAAAAAAGTGACAATTTTTGTGGAGAAAAATGGCACATGCCAAAATATCGCATAGTCAAACAACAGTAAGTCGGGATTGACTGGGGCCATTGGTGATCTGACCTAATCTTGCCATCTGACCTGACCTGATACCGAAATTAAGGGGAAAAAATTCAAAGATAAACCTGACTAAAATATATATATATATATATATATATATATATATATATATATATATATATATATATATATATATATATATATATATATATATAATATATATATATATATATATATATATATATATATATATATATATATATATATATATATATATATATATATATATATAATATATATATATATATATATATATATATATATATATATATATATATATATATATATATATATATATATAAAGATATATATAAAGGTACTCATCAGTGTCTGTTGCCTTTATCAAATGAAGTGTTAGGTAAGGTTAAAAGTTGAAGTATTTGTGTTAAACATGAAATACTTTCATAAATACAATATAGTAGAATTTGCCATTGACATGTTGCAACAGGTATACCCATATTAACATTTACTAGTAGTTTTATGCTTTATCAAGCACTTTAATGTAACTCTCATGTTAAGAAACGTTATAAGGCAAAATATCATCTTTAAACACACACTCCTTGAAAAATTCAGATTTTGACATTAATACTCTATTTTGCCAAGCATATTCACTTTAACATTTATTTTTATCATATTCCCTACTACAGGTTGGCCATCGCTAATCCGGCATCATCGGGACCTGTAGGGTGCCAGATTAGTGATTTTACCGGATTACAGAGTGGCAATATTTATGCATCGGCAATTTCCATCATTTTATACCCTACTTTTGGCCCATCCCATTGTTCCAGTCTACCAAACTCGGCTATTTCGCTAGTATTCCTTCTATCTGTCGATTGAGTACAAGAAGCTGCCCATTTACCTATTTCAACTACCCAATAAAGTGGTCAGAATTCGGTAATTTGGCCAATTTCACACAAATTTCAAGAGATGCCAATTTCAAAATAGGGTCTAGAATAAACAGTGCAGACATTCCTAGCACTAAGATAACATTTTGTCTGTTCATTAGTCACGTCTCCAGGCCCCTCTTATATTACGCTTGCTTTCCATTTTGAATTTTTATTCACACAAAAAAACAGAAGATTTACTGTTATGCAGACTGCTGTATTATTGTAATGATTGTATAAATAATGTCAGCCCATTCATGACTGTGCATTAGATTGGTCAGTTGGACACACATTGGACGGTGATGTCATTTTGTTTACTCTTGAACGTTGACAAATATCAAACATTTCCACTATTTTGAACTCGGTTTTTAAGTATGTACTTTCCGGCATGAAACCAATCAAAATTACATGTATATCCATTTCTGTAATGTATCTTCCATTCTATCAAATGAGACCAAAAATTGAGAATACAACCATACAAACCATAGGAAAATGCACTGCAAAATTGATGTCTTACACCAAAAGCACAGTTGCCTATTTTTATTATTATGCACTGCGTGCCACAGGATTTTTTTTATATAGTGCACACTTGCCACACAGACCTATTCTCTCATATGTAGGCCCAAATTTACTGGTCACAGCTTTTCTGAGTGAGCTGAGCTCATGGCTACTGACAGTGGCTTCAAAGCCACCTTATCTTGTATGGACCGTGTATTGTATATATACTTTACACAATAAGAAGCATTTCTTTTATTCACTGGAACCATGGATAGGGCTAAAAGTGAGCAGGTTATAACAATAAATGGAGAAAAAGGAATTGGAATGACTTATGCAGCAACCCCACAAATTTGAAATTATGCTAGCCGAAATTAGTGCTGGATTACTGATGAAACCCGATTACTGATTGCCGGATTAGTAATGGCCAACCTGTACTAACTTCCATTACAGTGCACGAGCATACATGCAAGGCTTTGGTTATAAATTTTGTCATAAATATACTGTATATTGTAGTTACTCTTACATGACTAAAATGCAGTACAGTCAAATCAAAAAGCCCTAGGCAAAAGGCTCCGTTTACCACGTCTTAACAAATAGCTAGCTGCTGATGGGCTTCAGGACAAGATGCCTTGAATTTGCACTCTCCTGCCTTCCCTTGCTTCTAGCATCAGCCTACTGAGGCTGTTGGCAAGCCAATGGCCAGACTGCTTGCTAAACAGAGTATGGAGTTACAGACTTCATCTGAATAAATAACCTTATTATCTTTGTACTAAAATAAATATTCCAGTTAACCAAGAAATCAGGTTCCAAAATTTTGGTGTTTGATTGTACAGCCGAAGTATTCCTGGACTTGAAAGATATTATATAAAACAAAGAAAGGAAGTGTTCACTTAAAAAATATTGAATCTAGAGAGTACATTTTTTCAAGGATGCTAGCATGGTTGGACTACATCCCAGACACATGACACTTCTTAAGAATTATAAATGTGCAAAGTTTCTTTAACTGTGAAAGAAAATAGTTGTTTCAGTTATTGTAATTTTTTAATAAAGTAAAACCATTAAGTCTAGTAAAATACTACAATATTATTATGATCACATAGTGATCATAATAATATTATACTGATTTAAGAAAAGGCTCTTGTAGCATCATTAGTTGTGGTGTAAGAGTGAGCCATTTCAAAAAACCCTTGTGTTAACTGTTAAAAATTATAAAATTTTAAATTTTGAAGAAAAGCAATTTTTTTTTTTTTTTTTTTTAATTTGCAAATATTACTTAAATTACTTTTATTGAAATTTTAAAATGTTTAGCAAATTAATACCAGAATCATAACTGACACTAAGCCAAAACAAATCTAGCAGTAGCTTTGCTCTAAACTTCAGCTTACCTTTCATGTGATACCCTCACCATGCAGTATCATTAGTTTTGAATTGGTATTGCCCAAAAATAATATCTGGATACTTGAATCTGCTGTCTACTGGAATACCGGATATAACATGTTTTTCTGTACCAGAAGCCTTGATAATCTAATGTTGTTTGATCTTAGTGTTGATTAATATATTGAATTTTTTGTAGCCTTTGTTTTATAGGCTGAATTAACTTGCTTTACAGTACATATAATCCCAAAAACTTTGACTTCAGTGAATATTTTTTGTACAACTTTTTTTTTCATTGGAGTGACTTGTATAGTAGCTATATATGATAAGTTTTTCCACTTTGTCGTTCCTAAAGGAATCTAATTAAAAAGAGCAGTTATACGAAGGAAATGGAATTCTCATAATCTGGAAATTCTTCCTTTGTATTTCACTATACTATTTGTGATATAGTGCAGCATCAGTATTATATTAGTTATGATTCATCATATAGCAGAAATAATATCTCTAACTTTTTGCATTTAACTCTTAGAACTTGTATATATCAGCACTAGATTCAGTGGAATAGATTAAAGGCACTACATAGGCCATGGGGTTAGTTTGAAGTAAAAATGGAGACCTTGGTGATTTTGAGTAAAGATAATTAAGGTAACAGTAACAAGAGAATATTAATAAGATGTGTGGAATTAGACTTATTAATCAGCTGAAAATGTAGTAGAAAGAGTGAAGTATGTTGATGTAGTTGTGATGGTTTTATGAGTTGTTGAAATAGAGGGTTAATAATGATGATAACAATAACTAACAATACCAATAATAATTACCAGTATTCATAATATATTTGGCATGATTTTAAGGAAACAGTGGTTGGATGAGTTTTTTTTTTCATGAAACTCGTGGTATGCACATCAATTTAGGCACAAGGTAATAAACATAAAAAAGTATCACATTGTATGTGTAAGATAATGTTACTATAGTAGGCTACCCATTATCCAGATTTTAATGTATTTGAAGCATATCTAGGTACAATATTTCACTGAAGGTCTCTCACTTATTTTTACTGTAATTAACCCTTAAACTGTCCAAATGTAGATCTACGTTCGCCTGTGTGGCGCTTCAAATATTTTGAAAAATAAAAAAATCTTTTTTTGTTTTTAAATTAAAGAGGGGTATTTTCTGTGTGGTATAAGACCAAAAAAAAAAAATTAGGACCAGTACTTACCGAGATATAAGACTGTGAAGTTGGCTCTGGATGCTCACCTGACGGCAACATCCAGTTCTGCCACTTGCAGAAATTGCCGATTTGCCTTTTTTTCTCGTTTTTATTTTAATTGATATAATTTTTATGTTCTGATAATTACAATTTATAACAGTTCTTGTGATTTCATAGCCAATCTTTGTTCTGACACTAATATTATTTACTGAAATAGTACTCAAATGGTAACAGTCACACTGACAGATGAACATTTTCACCTGCCCTGGTCATTTACTATTGTCTAGAAATATATACAAAGTATTTATAGGTCCCAGCAATGTTTTAGACATGCTGGAGTATGAATCTCCTTGAAGCATGGTGTTATGACAAGGGTCAGAATGTGCACTTCTGGAGGGAGGAACCTTGCCTTTATATGTTTTTACTCTTGCACACAAACATGTCTTTGTTTGTCTGTCTGTCAGTCCATCTATTTGCCTATCTGTCTGCCTGTCTATCTGTACATCTGTCTGCCTATCTGTCTCTCCACCTAGTTCTGCTTATCTGTCTGTCCAGTTCAGCTTATCTGTCTTTGTCTTCTGTGTGTGCCTGGAGTGTAATATGAACTTGAATAATTATGTTATGACAGTGCCAGATAACAGTGACATTTGATGAATATGCACTGCTGGAGGGGGAGCCTTGCCTTTACATGTTTTTACTCTTGCACGCAAACATGTCTCTGTATGTCTGCCTGTCTGTCTATCTGTACATCTATCTGTCTATTGGTACATCTATCTGTCTGTCTACCTGTACATCTATCTATCTGTACATCTATCTGTCTATCTGTTTGCCTAGCTCTGCTTATCTGTCTGTCTTGTTCTGCTTATATGTCTTTTTGTCTGCCTGTGTGTGCCTGTCTTTCCATCTGCTTGTCTGTTTCAGGGAGCAGCTAGTAAACCTGTTGGTTTGTGGTGTATGAGCCGCTCCCTGATTGCTGAGCAAGTGACACTTATTATTTGTGTCGTGTTTATGTCTTATATCTACAAACACTATATAGCACTTGGCCTGGAATTTTTGGGTTATCCTAGTTAATTTACATTATGTATAATAACTATTTATGAGTACATGTGAGAGACAGAGATACAAATAGACAGTGATATAGACAGATTGAGATCTAGACAGATAGAGATATAGATAGAGATATAGACAGATAGATACAGACAGATACAGACAGAGACAGCCAAAGCCAGCCAGCTACCCAGCCGAATGCATAAGAACATAAGAAAGAAGGAACACTGCAGCAGGCCTACTGGCCCATGCAAAGCAGGTCCATATAACCCCCTGGCTTAGACCAATGACCCACCTAGTCAGGTCACATCCACTGAAAGAAGGAGCATGACATCTGACATAGTAGCACAAGCTAGTCAGGTCCAACTTACACCCACCAACACCTACTCAGGCATTTATCTAACCTATTATTACTGTCCTCTTAAAATGTGAGTGTTAATATGACATGACATCAGTGAATCCTTGGTGTTTGCCACGATACTTGCTCTAGCTGGCGGTCAGTTGAACTGGTGCTCCCACAAGGTACTAAGTGCTCCCAGATTTTTTCATAGTGCACACACTGAGTGCACAGCCCCATTCTTTCATGTCTAGGTGACTCAGGCCTATCACAGAAAATTTGAAGGAATGAAAAATAAAACGATCTACATTCGGAGCCTGCCACATGTGAACATATATCTACATGTGGACAGTTTAAGGGTTAACAGAAAAAATACAGCAATAAAGTAACTCAGGAAAGCACTGATTATACTACTGAGCTTGTGCTGGTAACGGACATCACTATTATAGTATACAAACTATTAATCCCTGATTTTTATTTAACACTAACATATGTCATAAATGATCACTAACTAGGTAAATCCCACTTGGACATAAAATAAAGCATATACATAGCTTTTTCAGTTTATCATGTACAGTGGTACCTCGAGTTACGAACTTAATTCGTTCCAGAAGGCTGTTCGAGTGCCAATACTGAATAAATTTGTTCCCATAAGGAATAATGTAAATTAGATTAGTCCGTTTCAGACCCCCAAAAATACACTTACAAAAGCACTTACAAAAATACACTCGCATAATTGGTCATGTTGGGAGCTGTTCGAAACTCGAGGTACCACTGTACATGTGTTTCAGGTCCTTGGCATCTGTAGTAACCCCACAGGTCCTTGGCATCTGTAGTAACCCCACAGGTCCTTGGCATCTGTAGTAACCCCAATCAGGCCTATAAACAATTACACAAAAAATTTTCAGTAAACTGTGTGAACTGTTTTGATTCCATACACCAACTGTAAATTACGTGTACATGATTACTGATAAGAGATGTGACATCATGTAAGGGGAAATTTGCATAAAGTGAATCTGTATAAAGTGAGGGAGACTTGTAGTAGAAAGTATCTGTATATTTCTGCCTCAGACTTCACTGCAGCAAGGATCCTCTTTTCAAAGTTACGCTGACTAATGTATCTGAAGTGGGGCATTTTTTGATATCTATTGTATACTATTTTTTAAAATTTCCGTGGAATATCAGAGCTATAGAGTGATAATATAAAATTTCATTCCAATTTGAGTGATACTTCAAGAAATGTTAAAAAATGCTGTAGTTCTAGTCTTATTTTTATAGCCATTGTAAATTTTTGTGTGAAATTAAGACTGTGCAACAGAATTTTTTTTATAGCCATATGAAGGCATTTGCCATATGAGTGAGAGTAACAAGAAAAATATAGCTATATGTATAAATGCTCTTACCCCCAATAATTTTATAGCAGTAATTAATATTTAGTGGAAATTTATTTCTAAAGTTCTATGTAGATACTGTATACTTAACTGACTAAAATGCTTTTCTAGTAAATGAAAAGTGATCAATAAATGCTGAATTCAAAATACACCCCAAAAAAAGTAGTTACTGCATGTGATTTAGATTCTAAATTTCGTATCAGTTATTTTCCACTATGAGGACTGATTTATTAGCTGATTTTGCTGAAACTGTCCATTGTATATCAGTGCTGTTAGGTAATACACACGTAATGGATATGAAATTTCATTCCAATCAATGATCAGTTTTCATAATCCTATATTTTTAAATTTAAATGGGTTATCTTAATTGAAATTATTTATTCCAATCTGAGCAATAGTTTTGTGCTTGTAATTAGAATTTATTCATTTAATTCAGATTTTTTATTTTCATAACTAATGCAAATTTGGGAATGGAACTAACACAAAATTTATACTCCCCATTCCTCTGGACATATAGTTGCCATATGGATAAAACGAACAGAAAAATAAAAATCACTATTAAGATATGACAGTTAATGATCCCCATAAGTTCATAACTTATCAGTTATTATTTTAAAAGTAATTTTTTCTGGAGTTCTATACATAAGTAATAAACTGATAAAATTATCTTGGGCATATGAACACAAGTCAATAAATATAGACAAAAAAGGAGGGTGATACAAAAGTCTCTTTAATATTTTTATTAACATTCACCAGAGTGCTAATTACAACTTCACTCCCAATTATATTCAAACAGTGTAGTATACAGTAGTCTCCAACGTAATACAGTGGACCCCCGGTTATCAGCTGCTTCTGTTATCAGCCAAATCAGTGATCGGCCAGTTTTTCAGCACCCGGTTATCAGTCGTTAATTCGGTGATCAGCCATTTGGGACACATCTGTTCCTCGGCTGGGGCCACTTGCGTGTTACTTTGGCTGTGTCTTTCAGTGTGTGAGGAAGCTTCTATTCATACATCCAAACATTTCACTTTTTTTTTTTTTTGTGTGTGTGTGTGTAACTGCGAAATAAGTAACCATGGCTCCAAAGTAAGTTCCTGTGGTAAAGAAAGTGAGAAACACCGTGGAATTTAAGCATGAAGTGTAGCAAGCATGCAGGGAGTGTAGCAGACATGCAGGAAGTGTAGCAGGCATGCAGGAAGTGTAGCAGGCATGCAAGGAGTATAACAGGCATGTAGGGAGTGTAGCAGGCATGCAGGGAGTGTAGCAGGCATGCAGGGAGTGTAGCAGGCATGCAGGGAGTGTAGCAGGCATGCAGGGAGTGTAGCAGGCATGCAGGGAGTGTAGCAGGCATGCAGGGAGTGTAGCAGGCATGCAGGGAGTGTAGCAGGCATGCAGGGAGTGTAGCAGGCATGCAGGGAGTGTAGCAGGCATGCAGGGAGTGTAGCAGGCATGCAGGGAGTGTAGCAGGCATACAGGGAGTGTAGCAGGCATGCAGGAAGTGTTGCAGGCATACAGGAAGTGTAGCAGGCATTCCAGATGCCAGCATTAGTCTTCAATAAAGGTATTTTATACTGATTTAATTGTTAAAAAAATTTATTTTTTGGTGAATATTTTTGTCTGGAATGGATTAATTGTAATTACATTAATTCTTATGGGAAATATTATTTTGGTTTTCCGCCATTTCGATTTTAGGCCGAGCTTCTGGAACAGATTATGGCCGATAACTGAGGGTCCACTGTATGATGGTTAGGTTCATATAAAATGCATTGTTTGTGAAATCTGTTCTATGTGAAGGGAAGAACTTGGGGAGAAAAATAGGGTTAGAATCTGAGACCTCCAAAAAAAAGCCATACAAGAATACCTAAAAAAGTTTTTCTTGTGTAACATTCTGGTTAGTGGTACTTGTAGGTACTGTATTGACAGATGTCAAGATCAAGAGAGTTTAGGTAAGACCCCATGTGGGGTGAACTGGGAAGACCAGACAGGCAAAGAATAGTGTTGGAGAGGAGTGTCACAGTCATAAAGTGCCAGGGCTTAACCCAGCAGCTAGGTGCTCATGGGACAGAATGGAGAATCAGGAGGAGCAGGTTTTGTTGCAATGGTCTTGCGGTGGTTGGAGGTCTTGAGTCTTTGGAAGCTGTCAGCATTAGTTGTAGAAGTATAGAGGGAGAGGTTTTCCCATGAATGTATTGGAGTCATCAACAACTTTGAAAGTGGATTCGGTGAGTCTTCATTGGAGCTGGCAGGTGGTGGTGGGTTGGCAGGAACAGTGGAGAGATGTATTGGTTGTGTATCAACAGGTTGGGAGATGTGGGAGGCAGTGGTTGAGGCAGAGTAAACAATGTTGTTGGCAGTGGAGGTGATTGTAGAATGCTGGAGGACCACTGAAACAGACCTTCTTAAATCCAACCAGAAATTTTTGCCCAACTTATTTGTATGCTACCCAAGCTTTAATAACCTTTTTACTCATGTACAAGCTGACTTTTTCTACCACACGTATCACTACTACTACTACTATCTCCACTTGTATTACAACTACTACACCTCACTCTAAGCCTTAATATACCCTCTGTGCCCATGTATTGCTTGTAACGACTTGACAGTGCTCCTGGAGAGCGAAATGTTGCCACAATACAATGTCGCATTAGTTGCACTTGTGTCCTTTTACTTAATGTGGTTGTAGAAGATTCACAAACTCTTGCCTGGGCAGGAGGAGACAAGTCTGCAGGTGCAGTGAAGTTCATGACCTTGGGAAGGATCTTGAGGATGTTGGCTGAAGGTATGGAGTTTGGGAAATTGAAAGCAGGCATATTGCTCAGATGGAATAGTTCGTTTATGGTGGTGTTGAAAGTGCCAAGGTTTGCTGAATTTGCAAGGTGTGCATACACCATGCAGTACAGCATCTTGGAGGGAGCACAGGCAGGGAGTGGAGAGAGGGAGTTGCTGGGCAAAGGTGTCTGTAGAGTGGCATGTAGAATCTTGGTGGTGTCGGCTAGTAGTTTGGTTATAGCAGCATATGTTGGTGAATTGGAGGTGTTCTTCTAAAGATCTTTTCTTTTCTTGAATATGATTTCTTTCCTGAGTGGGCACTTAGCTGCAAGGGTATGATTGCCCTTGCAATTAAGACATGATGGATCCATAGTGATGGTGCAGGATCTGGGTTCATGTCCATCATTCCCACATTTTGAGAGAACTTCTTATCCTTGATTGGGCAGTCCTTGGTGGTGTGATTATAGGAGTAATAGATCCAGCAATGGGAAATGTGTGTGAAGCATTCATGTTCTATATGGCTTGGGTGAATGTGATAATATGAGATGGCCAGTCCATCAGACAGTGCTTGGGCAGCCATGGAGATGTCTAAGAAAGTGATCATTATCATTGATGAGGCATTAGGGATCTTGATCTTTTCTACCAAGACCCAAGTGTTTTGTTCTTCGATAGATGTCTTCAGTGCTTCAGTTGAGAGAGACGTGATGATCTTGTCAAGCCTTTTCACAAAGATGGAACATTTTGCCTTCAGGAATGGAGACGAGGATATGGTGAATTGTGTTTGTAGGGTCTTGATTGAAGGGCTGTCCATGAGTTTTGATGCTTCAATGTTGTCAGTGCAGACGGCAATAAAGGAGTCTTTCAGTGAGTGGATTGCTGTGAATTTAACCTGCCAACAGATCCTTTCTGTGGTACCTAAGGCCAGCTTGGTGGAGTCATTAACCCTTTCAGGGTCGAGAGTCTCAATCCTGAACTCCCACTGGGGGTCGAAAAATAAAAAAAAAAAAAAAAAAATTTTTCTTATGAAACGATAAACTTTTCCAGATCGTAATGACACCAAAAGTATGAAATTTGATGAAAAATTTGCAGAATCATGCTCTCACAAAGTTAGCAGCCTCGACAATATTTACGCATCAGCAATTTTGCCCACTTTGAGCCCTATTTTCAGCCAATTTCAATATTCCAGTTGACTAAAATCATAGCTATTTCACTAGAACTCCATTTGTTCTATCGATTGAGTACAAGAAACCTCCCTTTTACTGATTTCAACTATCCAATAAAGTGGTCAGAAATTGGCAATTTGGCCAATTTCATACAAATTTCAAAAGATTCCAATTTCAAAATAGGGTCCAGAATAAACAAGACAGACATTCCTGGCACTAAAATAACATTTTCCATGTTCATTAGTCACATCTCCAGGCCCCTCTTATATTACTCTTGCTTTCCATTTTGAATTTTTATTCTCACAAAAAAATAGAAGATTTACTGTTATGCAGACTACTGAATTATTGTAAAAACCATATAAATAATATCATTCTACTTGTGAAAGAATATTAGGTTCACCAGTTGACGTGTATTGGACGCGTGGCATGATTTGTTTACTCTTGAACATCGGCAAAAATCGAACATTTCCGCTACTTTGAGCTCAATTTCAAGGTACTTTTCATCGTGAAACCAATAATAAGTCTTTCACTCTATCAAATGAGACCAAGAAAACAAGAATACAACCATAAATACCATACAAAAATACACTGCAAATTCGCTGTTTTAAACAAAAAAGTAGATTTTTTTTCTCATTATGCACTGCGTGCTTCAGGATTTTTTTTATACTGTGCACACTGACCATGAAGACCCATTCTTTCATATGTAGGCATACCAACTTTCTTCCACCACACTTGAAGGCACTAGAATTTACGCGTATAAGTACGTGACTGACCCTCAAAGGGTTAATTACTCTGCTGGCTTGATATTCACACAATGCAGCAGCATTGTGAGAAGGAGGTGGCACTTGTAGGATATGAATTTCCCTCCACAGTGGGGATCGAAGGGAGACTTCCTGAGTGTAAAGCAACTGTCTTTGCCAGTAGCAAGGTCAGCAGTGGATTTTTTTTTTTTTTTTAACATGCATGATAAGGGTTGGTATGTTTCTACTGGGCCCAAGTTCTTGGGCTGAGGTTGATGGCTGCAGTTGTCTAGTTAATGTGGATGCAAGGTTGTCAAAAGATGATTGTTATACTGGAGTTCTCAGGTATTCTGTAATGTATTGCCTCTTCAAGGGGGCTCCTTGGCATGGTGAAGAGGCTCTTGGTCTGAGGAATTAGACCTGCTGGTCTCCTTCCTCAGACTAAACCTAATTAACCCCCAATCCCCCTTCCCTATCCCATCCTCCCTTATTCCTGTCCTCCTCCTCCTCCCCGTACCTCCCTTATTCCCTTCCTTTTTTTGGCCTTTGGGATTCTTCTCACAGGCATGCTAGTTCCTAGGTAGGGGAAAGGGTACTGGGGTCCATCCCATTCCATTGAGGTTCTTGGCGGTGGTGTAGTTTGCTGTGGAATCTGGATCGCCTGGGGATGCCCCGATCCGTCTCCTGTCTCCCAGAGGGTGGCTTTGGGTGTCTTTCGGGTGACGGGTGTATCTCTGGAGGTCACCTTTTGGATTCCGGGGGTAGTGCCCAAAGGAGGTATGCTTTCTGGTGGATATCCAGCCGCCCTCTCTTTTGTCCACCGAAGTAGCTTGGCAGATGTGAGGTTGCTATCCCGAATTGCTGGTTTACTGGCATGAAGGGTAGGGTATGGCACGGGTTCCATGCCGCATCTGCACTACTTGCGGTGCTGAGGTCCTCTTGGGCACAGAGGGAGATTTCCGGTCCTTTCATACCTCCTAGGAACTATTCCTCCCCATTCCCCCCCTTTTTTTATTTTTTTTTTATTTTTATTTTCTTTTCTTCCTTTTTGTTTTCTTAAAAACAAAAAGAAAGAAGTAACCTAACCATGGAGGACCCAATCCATGACCCTGCTACCCTTGGGCCCCTTCTTGTTACCGCACCCCGGTCTGACCCTGCCTCGTTTTTTGACCACTCTTTAGACACTTCTAATGCCCCTGTACCTCTTGCTGGTGCTGTTTCATCACCCGCTTCAGGGTACCGGGGTTTCAACTGACTACTTTGATTTGTCTGACCTCTGCTCTCCTTTGACTATACTTCCAGCCTCTTCTACAGTGTGGCAATTTTCAAATCGCCAGCCCGTCCCACATTGGACCAACTCTGGTCCCACTCTTAAACGCCAACGACATTTGCCTGATGATACTTCTTCGCCACCTTCTCGTTCTACTCAGAAAAGATCAACATGTCATGCACTCCCTTTCCACCCTCAGTTTCGGAATGCACAATGGACTAAACTCTTTATTTTACAACCGACTTTTTCTGTTGCCTATCTTTCCGACCATAGTATTGGCAAGGTGCTCCTATGCCATGTTGGTAGAGATATTTCCTTTCACACCCTCAAGAGCGGTACGCGCATCATCACTGTCCAGAATGCTACCCAAGCACATGATCTTTCTCTTCTTTCACATATCGATACTATTCCTGTCACTATCAAAAAACATCATTCCCACAATTCTTGTAGTTGTAATGTCATTCTGCCCCATACCATAGTCCAACAGAATTTCCAGACATGTGGTGATGACATTCTCGAACAGCTGGAACTCCAAGATCTCCCAATCCTCAAAGTAGACACTTATGTTCTTCCTGCCTGCAGGCGGAGACGATACCCTTGTAATGTGGCTCGATTAATTTTCAATAGCTGAGAACTCCCACCCTCTGTTTATGTAGCAGGACATCGTTTACAGGTTCGAAAGGTGATCCCTACACAGCAACAGTGTAGAAATTGCTGGCGGTTTGGTCACCCAGAGAAATATTGCAGATCTATAGCTGAATGACCAGTCTTTGGTGCTGATGACCATTCTAATACATCTTGTAGTCAACCTCTCTCAGGCCTTAATTGTCATGAGGCTCACCCTTCTTACTTTTGCCATTGCCAGGTCTACTTAAATGAGTGAGAAATTCATTGCCTCAAAGAGGCGGAAGGTCTCCCTTATGCTATGGCAGTTTCTTGTCTACACCTCCAAGGGAGACTACCTCGTATTTCTTATTCTCACGTTTCTAAACATCCCCCCACTTCTGGGGTCCCATCTTCTGCAGCCTCCTCTGTGGTTACCCCTCCCATAGTCACTTCTGTCTCTAATTCTTTTGATGTCCTGGGCTCAGAAGTCCTTACTTAATACCTCAGTTTATTCTCACTTCTTCGTGTTCTTTCTCACAAGCCCCGGTATCAACAAGACCTCGTATGACACCTCCTCCCAATCGCCCCTCTACTTCTCAGTAGTCCAAAAAATCCCCATTTCTCAAATCTCCTTTAACCCCTCCTTCCCTTCTTCCACTTCCACATTTTACCTTTCCAGTCTCTGCACCTAGTTCTTCCCCTCTCACTGGCTCTGTTACAAGTACGGAGGGTCACCCTCCTCCCCTGTCCCCTCCCAAGTTTCTTCCTCTCCTGCCACCTCCCAGGATTCTACCTCTTCTGTCACCTCCCACACTTCTCCAGTTCCCTCCACCCTTTCATCCCCCCCCTACTTTGGTGCAGTCCATTACTGTCCCTATCTTTACTCACCCTCCTTCCATGTCCAATATTGTCTCTCATACAGCATCTTTGAATTCTGAAGCACTTGAAGCTATCTCAGAATATATTGCAGAGACTAAACCATCAATGGACACTGATCCACCCTCTGTTGCTTCTCTTTCCTCTCCTCCATCTGCGCAACTCCTTTCTTCGCAGTGATCCGTTCCTTCGCTGCTTGAACGTTTTCCGCTGCCGCCACATGTGGACTTTTCTAACCCCTCTAGTCCATAGGTACCATTACCTGCCAATCATGGCCTATTTACAGTGGAATATCCGCGGCCTCAGAGGTAATCAAGGTGAGCTTCAGATGTTGCTCTCCCAGTTTTCCCCCTGTTGGTGTTTGCTTACAAGAACCAGAATTACACTCCATTGTTATCTTTCCCATCTCAGGCTATGATTTATTGTATTCTTTGGATCCTTTTTATGATGGGACTTTTAAAGAAAGTGCCCTTCTTCTATGCACTGATATTCTGTACCATCAGCTGTTTGTTCATACTTCGCTGCATTACACTGCAGCCCGTATCCACTTGCATAAGTGGTGTACAATCTGTTCTTTATATCTCTCTCCTTCTCGGGCATTATCTATCCCAGATATTACCTTTCTTGTTTCGTCCTTACCACCTCCACTTCTGTTACTTGGCGATTTTAATGCCCATCATATCCCCTGGGGAGGGTCTCGCTGTGATTCCTGTGGCATTCAGTTGGAGGCTTTTCTCGCCTCTCACCCCCTCCATGTTTTAAATACAGGTACTCCCACCCAGTTTGATCCTCGTACTCATACTCTCCCTTCCACCGATCTCTCGGTCTGCTCTTCCTCCACTGCAGTAGAATTCACCTGGTCTGTTCTCCCGGACTTACATGACAGCGATCATTTTCCAATCATTATTACTTCTCCTTCATATTCACCATCTCTTCATAGCTCACGCTGGCAATTTGATCAAGCAAATTGGGACCTTTACTCGCAACTAACTGCTTTTAGTGAGGTTCCTTCTTCATCCTCCATTGATGAGCTTTTACACCTCTTCTCAACCTCAGTTTTAACCGCAGCTTCTCATTCTATACCCCGAACCTTGGGCAGGCATTCTTTGAAGTGCGTGCCTTGGTGGTCTCCTGCTTGTGCTTGGGCAGTACGTTTGAAACGTGCTGCGTGGGGGCAGGTACTGTTACAATAGAACCACAGAGAGACATCTTAATTTTAAGCAGAAGCGTGCGGTCGCTCACCATGTCATCCGTGACGCTGAACACACTTGCTGGTGAGATTGTTTCCACCATCACTTCTGCTTCCTCTGAGTGCAGTCTGGAAAAAAGTACGGAAAGTGAGTGGTATATACTCTCCTGACCTGGCTCCTGTTCTGCAAGTTGCTGGTGTTGATATAACAAATAGTCTTGACGTTGCCATTGAAATTGGTAATCATCTGGTCTGTATTTCTCAGGGGCTCCATCTATGCCCCTCGTTTCTTTCCTCAAAGTCTGCCAGAGAGTTAGCACCCTTAGACTTTTCTTCTCTGAAAGAAGAATCTTATAATGTGCCTTTTACACTTCAGGAACTGGAGGTGACACTCTCAGCTTGCCAATCATCGGCAGCCGGGCCTGACAACATTCATGTTACAGCATTTACATCAGTCAGCCCTTGCAGTCCTCTTACGACTCTTCAATCTTATTTGGTCACAAGGAGTTCTTCCCCAGCTGTGGAAATCTGCCATTGTTCTCCCTTTCTGCAAACCGGGTACTACGGGACATGATGCCTCCCACGATCGTCCCATTGCTCTTACCAGTGCATTTAGCAAAATGATGGAACGTCTGGTAAATCGACATTTAATGTGGTATTTAGAGACACACAAGTGTCTCTCCACTAGTCAATATGGCTTTCGTAAGGGCCATTCTACCATAGACCCCTTACTACACTTGGATACGTATGTACTTAATGCCTTTGCAAATAACCACTCAGTTATTGCCATATTTTTTGACCTTGAGAAGGCATATAACACAACTTGGAGGTATAATATTTTGGCCCAAGCCCACTCCTTAGGCCTCCGAGGAAATCTACTATCCTTCCTTAAGAACTTCTTAACTGACAGACATTTCCGTGTTCGGGTTAATATGCTCTCCCAGACTTCGTCCAAGCTGAAGGTGTCCCCCAGGGATGTGTTCTGAGGACAACGCTTTTTCTCCTTGTATAAATGATTTGGCCCCTCTCCTTCCATCCAATATTTGGTCATCACTCTATGTTGATGACTTCGCTATTGTTTGTGCAGGCACTGACTGTCACCTTATTACAGTTTCTCTCCAGCATGCAGTCAACCGTGTTTCCAATTGGGCCACCACGCATGGGTTTAAATTTTCCAGTACAACTCGCCAAATTACTTCCACTTGACGCTCTATCATCTCTGATCATCCTTTGTACCTCTATGGCTCACATATCCCTGAATGCGATAGTCAGGCTTCTAGGCCTTCTTGACCGTAGGTTATCCTGGAAACCTCACATTACCTCTCTGAAGGCAACTTGTCACAGCCGGCTGAACCTTCTTAAAACCCTTGCTCATCTTTCATGGGGAGCTGATCGTTGAACTCTCCTTCGCCTACATTCAGCCCTCATTTTATCGAAACTCGATTATGGTGACCAGATATATTCAGAGCCCTCTCCTGCTACTCTCTCTAGCCTTAATCCCATCCATCACCAGGGATTACGTTTATGCCTTGGTGCTTTTCGCTCTTCACCTGTTGAGAGCCTCTATGCAAAAGCGAATATTCCATCCTTGTCTGATCACCTTGATACCCATTGCCTTCGCTACTATGTTCACTCTCATGATCTCTGCAATCCTTCCATATATAGAATAGTCACTGATGTTAGTAGACATTCTTTTTGTTCGTTGCCCCTGTTTACTCCATCCCTTTTCTCTTTGCCTACATTCGCTTTTGTCTTCCCTTCAGTTACCACCTTTGTGTGTTCATGTAGCATCTAACTTTTCCCTACCCCTTGGGAAGTTCTAGCTGTTCAAGTCTGTTGTTTCTCACTCCCTTGCACGAAAGCCCAACTGCGTACGGTAGTTTCCCGCTCTCTTTTTCTTGACCACTTCCACTCTCATTCTCATGCCACCGCAGTGTACACAAATGGCTCTAAGTCTTCTGACGGCGTTGGATTCGCAGCAATGTTTCTGGACAGTGTTGTGCGAGGACATTTACTATCCTCCACTAGCATTTTTACTGCTGAATTGTATGCCATTCTTGCAGCACTTATCCATATTGCATCTATGCCTGTGTCATCATTTGTGGTTGTTTCAGATCCCTTAGTGCTTTACAGGCTATACAAAAATTTGATACCTCCCCCCCTTGTTCTCCGTATCCAACTTTGGTTATGCTGTATCTTTACCAAGCATAAAGCTATTATTTTTTGTTGGGTCCCTGGTCATGTTGACATACAGGGCAATGAACAGGCAGACGCTGCTGCGCAGTCAGCAGTACATGACCTTCCAGTTTCATATAGAGGTGTTCCATTCATGGACTATTTTGCTGTAATAGCTACCCACCTTCACAATGGTGGTCTGATCTGCTCAATAACAAACTTCATTCTATTAAACCGAGTACACGTATAGGTTACTGGCCGTCTTCTCGTCATCAGTGTCGAGGTTAGGAGACTACTCTCTCCCGTCTTCACATTGGCCACATTCGTCTTACTCATGGGTATCTCATGGAGAGGTGCCCTGTTCCTCTCTGTGAGAATTGTCAGGTTCCAGTATCGGTTAGCCACATTCTGTAAAGTAAAAGGACACAAGTGCAACTAATGTGACATTTTATTGTGGCAACGTTTCGCTCTCCAGGAGCTTTATCAAGCCATTACAGACAATACATGGACACAGAGGGTATATATAGGCTCAGAGTGAGGTGCAATGCTAGTGGTAGTGGTAGTACAACAGCAGCTTCACCATCTCTGAAGTCTTAGCAAGAATCCTCCTGAAAACGGTAAACCCTGCCATCACATAGTCTCTCCTGTTATACTACACAAAGCACATTACAGAGAGTGAACACTGAAACAGGCTGCCTCTATCCAGTCTATATTTGTCCAACCTATTTTTGTTACCCAAGTAATAGCTTTTATATCCATTTACTCATGTACGAATTAATTGCTCTACCATATTGTATTACTGCTACTACTACAACTTTTGTCACTACTACTACTACTACTACCACTACCACTAGCATTGCACCTCACTCTGAGCCTCTATATACCCTCTGTGTCCATGTATTGTCTGTAATGGCTTGACAAAGCTCCTGGAGAGCGAAACGTTGCCACAATAAAATGTCACATTAGTTGCACTTGTGTCCTTTTACTTTACATATTGTCGGTAATTCTACCAACTTTATTACATAGCCACATTCTGTTAGACTGCCCACTCTACCAATGAGCCTGCAGAATTTACCTCCAACATCGTCTCTGCTCTGCTGCTCTCTCTTTACCTTCCCTTCTTACTGATGGACCCTCCTTTAATCCGGACTCTCTCATTGACTCTTTGACAACTGATTTACTCCACAAACTCGGATGATGATACCTTTAGCACTATCCACTGCCCCGCTGTTCTCCATACCCTACTAATCATCCCTCTCCCTTTTGCCACCCAATACCCTCGCTTCCTTCCCTGCCCTGCAGCACTTTATAGTCCTTGAGGTTTAGCGCTTCTTTTTTATAATAATAATAATGTAATGTATTGTTACTGTTTTACTCAGCATTTCTATATACAGTTGATGAAAAAGCATAATTACCTGCTCCAGAGTGCATTTCACAACAATACTTCAGGAAGTATTATGATCCTTTTTAGTGATAGTCTGCAGCTTTACCACTAGTATGCAACATCTATATATCTTGGAATATCATCTGTGCAGTTTCAGGTTCTTCATCTGTTATCTGCCTACCCTCTATTTCAATACTGAGCTCCTCCACCATTTCTTATGTGGCTTTTTCCTTGGTCATCTTGTAACAGTTCATTTGTGGTGTCTTCCTTCACATCTTGAAAACCCTCAGCTAGTACTGTCCTTGCTAGATTCACAATTTCCTGAACCTGATTATTTCGGAAAAACCAGCAAAATTATTCGCCACGCTAAGCTGTACTCTTCCCGAGTCTGCATTTGTTGAATGGGAAACCAAATTACAGTGGATCCCCGGTTAACGATATTTTTTCACACCAGAAGTATGTTCAGGTGCCAGTACTGACCGAATTTGTTCCCATAAGGAATATTGTGAAGTAGATTAGTCCATTTCAGACCCCCAAACATACACGTACAAACACACTTACATAAATACACTTACATAATTGGTCGCATTCGGAGGTGATCGTTATGCGGGGGTCCACTGTACATGCAAATTTTATAACAAATTACTTAGACTGTACAACAAACATTGTTCTATAAAAACGAAACAGATCACGAATAAACGGCTTGGTTGCCCATGGCTAACCAGCAGCATTCTGAAATCCATTGATAAGAAACACCAATATGAAAAGCAATATAGACAGGGCTTAATACATAAAGATATTCTTAAACACTATTCATCATTTCTCACCAAAGTAATAAAGAAAGCCAAACAGCTGTACTACTCCAGCAGATTCACTGACACAAGAGGAGACATAAAAAAGACCTGGAAAACACTCTCTCAGATTCTGGGCACCCACAAACTGAAAAAAAAACAAGAATATTGTCCTAATTAAACCTAATGAAACAACACTGCATCCCACTAAAACAGCTAATAAGATAAGTGACTTCTCAACCATAGGATCTAATCTTGCCAGTAAAATCCCACGTACCAACGCCCATGCCGGGGACTATCTAGATGGGACCTCTTCAAGGGCGCTCCTTGGCGTGGTGAAGAGGCTCTTGGTCTGAGGAATTAGACCTGTCAGTCTCCTTCCTCAGACCGAACCTAATTACCCCCCAATCCCCCCTTTCCCTATCCCATCCTCCCCATCCTCCCCTTTTTCCTTTCCTCCTCCTCCTCCCCACCCCTCCCTTTTGCCCTTCCTTTTTTGGCCTTTGGGATTTTTCCCACAGGCGTGCTAGTTCCTGGGTAGGGGAAAGGGTACCAGGGTCCATCCCATTCCGTTGAGGTTCTTGGTGGTGGCGTAGTTTGCCGTGGAATCTGGATCACCTGGGGATGTCCCGATCCCTCTCCGGTATCCCGGAGGGTGGCTTTGGGTGTCTTTCGGGCGACGGGTGTATCTCTGGAAGCCACCTTTCGGATTCCAGGGATGGTGGCCGAAGGAGGTATGCTTTGTGGCGGATATCCGGCCGCCCTCTCTTTTGTCCACCAAGGTAGCTCGGCAGATGTGAGGTTGCTATCCCGGATTGCTGGTTTACTGGCATGATGGGTAGGGTATGGCACGGGTTCCATGCCACATCTGCACTACTTGCGGTGCTGAGGTCCTCTTGGGCGCAGAGGGAGATTTCTGGCCCTTTCATTCCTCCTAGAAATGATCCCTCCCCGGTCCCCCCTTTTTTTATCCTTTTTTTATTTTTATTTTCTTTCTTTTTTTTCTTAAAAACAAAAAGAAAGAAGTAACCTAACCATGGAGTACCCGATCCATGACCCCGCTACCCCCGGGCCCCTTATTGTTACCGCACCCCGTTCTGACCTCGCCTCATCTTTTGGCCACTCTTCAGACAGACATTCCTAAGGCCCCTATACCTCTTGCTGGTGCTGTTTCCTCACCCGCTTCAGGTTCTGGGGCTTCCACTGACTTCTTCGGTTTGTCTGACCTCCGCTCTCCTTTGACTATGCTTCTGGCTTCTCCCTTTACGGTGCGGCGATTTTCAAACCGCCAGCCCGTCTCACGTCGGACCGACTCTGGTCCCACTTCTAAACGTCAACGACAATCTCCTAATGATGTTACTTCATTACCTTCCCTTTCTACTCGGAAAAGACCGACACGTCATGCACTCCCTCTCCACACTCAGTTTCAGACCACACAATGGACTAAATTCTTTACATTAAGACCGACTTCTTCTACTGCCTATTTTTCTGACCATAGTATTGGCAAAGCACTCCTATGCCACATTGGTAGAGATATTTCCTTTCATGCTCTTAAGAGTGGTATGCGCATCATCACAGTCCAGAATTCTACTCAAGCTCATGATCTTTCTCTTCTTTCACATATCGATACTATTCCTATCACTATCAAAAAACATCATTCCCTCAATTCTTGTAGTGGTACTGTTATTCTGCCCCATACCATAGTCCAACAGAATTTCCAGACATGTGGCACTGACATTATCGAACAGCTGGAACTCCAAGATCTCCTAATTCTCAAGGTAGACACTTATGTTCTTCCTGCTCGCAGGCGAAGACGATACCCTTGCAATGTGGCTCGTTTAACTTTTGACAGCCGTGAGCTCCCATCCTCTGTTTATGTAGCAGGACATCGGTTATAAGTTCGGAAGGTGATCCCTACACCACAACAGTGTAGGAATTGCTGGCGATTTGGCCACCCAGCAACATATTGCAGATCTATAGCCGAATGCCCAGTCTGTGGTGCCAATGACCATTCTAATACGTCTTGCAGTCGAACTCCCTCTTGCCTCAATTGTCATGAGGCTCACCCTTTGCACTCTCGCCGTTGCCAAGTCTACTTAAATGAGCGGGAAATTCGTTGCCTCAGAGGCAGAAGGTCTCCCTTATGCTATGGCGGTTTCTCATCTCCGCCTCCAAGGGAGACTGCCCCGTGTTTCTTATTCTCGTGTTTGAAAGCGTCCCCCCACTTCTGGGGTCACATCTTCTGCAGCCTCCTCTGCGGTTGCCAGTCCCATAGTCACTCCTGTATCTAATTCTTTTGCTGTCCTGGGCTCAGACGTCCCTACTTCAACTCCTCGGTCTGTCCTCACTTCTTCGTGTGCTCCCTCACAAACCCCGGTATCAACAAGACCTCGTACGACACCTCCTCCCAATCATCCCTCTACTTCTCAGAGGCCCAAAAAATCTCCTTTAACCCCTCCTTCTCTTCATCCACCTCCACATTTTACCTTCCTGGTCTCTGTACCTGAGTCTTCCCCTTTCACTGGCTCTGTTACAAGTGTGAAGGTTCATCCTCCTCCTCGTACTGTGCTTTCCTCCCCTGTCCCCTCCCATGTTTCTTCCTCTTCTGCCACCTCCCAGGTTTCTGCCTCTTCTGTCCCCTCCCACACTTCTCCAGTTCCCTCCACCCCTTTTGCCCCCCCCCCTACCTTGGTACAGTCCATTACAGCTCCGATCTTTACTCAAACTCCTCCTCCTTCCATCTCCAATATTGTCTCCCATACGACGTCTCTGAACTCCGAAACACTTGAAGCAATCTCTGAATATTGTGAAGAGACCAAACCATCAATGGACACTGATCCACCCTCTGTTCCTTCTATTTCCTCTTCTCCATCTGCTACTTGAACGTTTTCCTTTGCCACCGCATGTGGACTTTTCTAACCCCTCTAGTCCATAGGTACCCTTACCTGCGGATTTCAGGTATCTTTATCGTTCCCAATCATGGCCTATTTACAGTGGAATATTCGCGGCCTCGGGTAATCGGGGTGAGCTTCAGATGTTGCTCTCCCAGTTTTCCCCTGCTGGTGTTTGCTTACAAGAACCAAAATTACACTCTGCCGTTATCTATCCTATCTCAGGCTATAATTTATCGTATTCTTCAGATCCTTTTCCTGATGGGCCCTTTAATGAAAGTGCCCTTCTACGCACTGATATTCCATACCATCAGCTATTTGTTCGTACTTCGCTGCATTACACAGCAGCCCGTATCCACTTGCATAGGTGGTATACACTCTGTTCTTTGTATCTCTCTCCTTCTCGGGCATTATCTATCCCAGATATTGCCTTTCTTGTTTTGTCATTACCACCACCACTTCTGTTACTTGGCGATTTTAATGCCCATCATTTCCTCTGGGGGGGGGGTCTCACTGTGATTCCCATGGCATTCAGTTAGAGGCTTTTCTTGCTACCCACCCCCTCCATGTTTTAAATACAGGTACTCACATCCATTTTGATCCTCGGACTCATACTCTCTCTTGCATCGATCTCTCAGTCTGCTCTTCCTCCGCCGCATTAGACTTCACCTGGTCTGTTCTCCCGGATTTACATGACAGCGATCATTTCCCAATCATTCTTACTTCCCCTTCATATTCACCACCTCTTCGTAACCCACGCTGGCAATTTGATCAGGCAAATTGGAACCTTTACTCACAACTAACTGTTTTTAGCGAGGTTCCTTCTTCGTCCTCCATTGATGAGCTTTTACACCTCTTCTCGTCCTCCGTTTTAACTGCAGCTTCTAATTCTATACCCCAAACTTCAGGCAGGCATTCTCAGAAATGCGTGCCTTGGAGTCTCCTGCTTGTGCTCGCGCAGTACGCTTGAAACGCGCTGCATGGGGCAGGTACCGGTACAATAGAACCACGGAGAGACTTCTTGATTTTAAGCAGAAGCGTGCGATCGCTCGCCGTGTCATCCATGACGCCAAACACACTTGCTGGCGAGATTATGTCTCCACCATCACCTCTGCTTCCTCTATGAGTGCAGTCTGGAAAAAAGTACGAAAACTGAGTGGTAAATATTCTCCTGACCTGGTTCCTGTTCTGCGGGTTGCCGGTGTTGATATAGCAAACCCACTAGATGTTGCCAATGAAATTGGCAATCATCTGGTCCATATTTCTCAGGGGCTCCATCTATGCCCCTCGTTTCTTTCCTCAAAGTCTGCCAGAGAGTTAGCACCCTAGGACTTTTCTTCTCTCAGAGAAGAACAGTATAATGTGGCTTTTACACTTCAGGAACTGGAGGCAACACTCTCAGCTTGCCGATCATCGGCAGCTGGGCCTGACGACATTCATATTCGTATGCTACAACATTTACATCAGTCAGCCCTTGCAGTCCTGTTATGCTTTTTCAATTTTATTTGGTCACAGGGAGTTCTTCCACAGCTATGGAAATCTGCCATTGTTCTCCCTTTCCGCCAACCGGGTAGTACGGGACATGAAGCCTCCCACTATTGTCCCATTGCTCTTACCTGTGCAGTTTGCAAAGTGATGGAATGCCTGGTAAATAGACGTTTAGTGTGGTATTTAGAGACACACAACAGTCTCTCCACTCGTCAATATGGCTTTTGTAAAGGCCGTTCTACCATAGACCCCTTACTACGCTTGGATACATATGTTCATAATGCCTTTGCGAATAATCACTCGGTTATTGCCATATTTTTTGACCTTGAGAAGGCATATGACACAACTTGGAAGTATAATATTTTGGCCCAACCCCACTCCTTAGGCCTTCGAGGCAATCTACCATCCTTCCTTAAGAACTTTTTAACTGACAGACATTTCCGTGTTCGGGTTAATAATGTGCTCTCCCTGGACTTTATCCAAGCTGAAGGTGTCCCCCAGGGATGTGTTCTGAGCGCAACACTTTTTCTCCTTGCTATAAATGATTTGGCCTCTAGTCTTCCATCCAATATTTGGTCATCACTCTATGTTCATGACTTTGCTATTGCATGTGCAGGCGCTGACAGTCACCTCATTACAGTTTCTCTCCAACATGCGGTTGACCGTGTTTCCAATTGGGTCACCACACATGGGTTTAAATATTCCAGTACCAAAACTCACCAAATTACTTTCACTAGACGCTCTGTCATCTCCGATCATCCTTTGTACCTCTATGGCTCCCGTATCCCTGAACGTGATAGTCAGGTTTCTAGGCCTCCTCTTTGACCGTAGGTTATCCTGGAAACCTCACATTACCTCTCTGAAGGCAACTTGTCACAGCCAGCTGAACCTTCTTAAAACCCTTGCTCATCTTTCATGGAGAGCTGATCGTCGAACTCTCCTTCGCCTACATTCTGCCCTCATTGTATCGAAACTTGATTATGGTGACCAGATCTATTCAGCAGCCTCTCTTGCTACTCTCTCTAGCCTTAACCCCATTCATCACCAAGGATTACGTTTATGCCTTGGTGCTTTTCGCTCTTCCCCTGTTGAGAGCCTCTATGTAGAAGCGAACGTTCCATCCTTATCCAATCGCCATGATGCCCATTGCCTTCGCTACTATGTACGCTCTCATGATCTCCGCAATCCTTCCATTTATAGAATGGTCACCGATATTAGTAGACATTCTTTATTTGTTCGCCGCCCTTGTTTGCTCCGTCCCTTCTCTCTTCGCCTACATTCGCTCTTGTCTTCTCTTCAGTTACCACCTCTCTATGTTCATGTAGCATCTCCCTTTTCCCTACCCCCCTGGGAAGTTCCAGCTGTTCGAGTCTGTTTTTTCTCACTCCCTTGCTCGAAAGCCCAACTGTCTACTGTAGCTCCCCGCTCTCTTTTTCTTGACCACTTCCACTCTCATTCTCATGCCATTGCAGTGTACACAGATGGCTCTAAGTCTTCTGACGGTGTAGGATTTGCAGCAGTGTTTCTGGACAGCGTCGTACGAGGGCATTTACTATCTTTGGCTAGTATCTTTACTGCTGAATTGTATGCCATTCTTGCAGCACTTATCCGTATTGCATCTATTCCTGTGTCATCATTTGTGGTTGTCTCAGACTCCCTTAGTGCTTTACAGGCTATACAGAAATTTGATACACCTCACCCCTTAGTCCTCTGTATCCAACTTTGGCTACGCCACATCTCTTCCAAGCATAAAGATATTGTTTTTTGTTGGGTCTCTGGTCATGTTGACGTACAGGGCAATGAACAGGCAGACACTGCTGCGCGGTCAGCAGTACATGACCTACCAGTTTCATATAGAGGTGTTCCATTTACGGACTATTTTGCTGCAATAGCTACCCACCTTCACACCCGTTGGCAACAATGTTGGTCTACTCTGCTCAGTAACAAACTTCAATCTATTAAACCGAGTATAGGTTACTGGCCGTCTTCTTGTCACCAGTGTCGAGGTTGGGAGACTACTCTCTCCTGTCTTCGCATTGGCCATACTCGTCTTACTCATGGTTATCTCATGGAGAGGCGCCCTGCTCCTCTCTGTGAGAATTGTCAGGTTCCATTATTGGTTAGCCACATTTTATTAGACTGCCCACTTTATCAACGAGCACGCAGAATATACCTCCAACGTCGTCTTCGCTCTGCTGCTTTCTTTACCTTCCCTTCTCGCTGATGGACCCACCTTTCATCCGGACTCTCTCATTGACTTTTTGACAACAACTGACTGACTTCACAAACTCTGATGATACCTTCAGCCCTTTCTACCTCAATCTCTTGCTGCCCTCTAGCCCCGCACTATCCCCTGCCCCTCTGTTTTCTGTAACCTACTGATCATCCCTCCCCCCTTCTACCACCAATACTCTCGCTTCCTTCCCTACCCTGCAGCGCTGCATAGCCCTTGTTGCTTAGCGCTTCTTTTTGATCATAATAATAATAATTAGTATGTATTATTACCTCTATTTATTAACTGTGGTGATAGGTGTGGCCTGCCATCCACTCAGACATGAACCCTGGCCCCTAGGCAGAACAAGGTTGCCAACCCCTATATTAGAGTCTACCGTAGGAAAGAGTAATTAAGAAAAATGATCACTTTAAAGGAATGAATGTTTTCACTAGCTTATTGTATATTTCAATATGCATTTTTTTTAGAAATAATTAATGAATAAAATGCTTTCCTCTTGAAGGGGGGGGGGGGCTCCTTGTCTGAGGAATTAGACTTTTTGGTCTCCTTCCTCAGACTGTCCCTAATTACCCCCTATCAACCCTACCCTATCCCATCCTCCCTTTTTCCCTTTCCTCCTCCTCCTCCCCATCCCTCCCCTATTCCCTTCCTCTTTCTTGGCCTTTGGGATTCTTCCCACAGGCAATCTAGTTCCTAGGTAGGGGGAAGGGTACCGGGGTCCATCCCTTTCTGTTGAGGTCCTTGGCGGTGGTGTAGTTTGCCATGGAATCTGGATCACCTGAGGATGTCCCGATCCCTCTCCGGTCTCCTGGGGGGGTGGCTTTGGGTGTCTTTTGGGTGACGAGTGTATCTCTGGAGGCTGCCTGTCGGATTCCAGGGGATGGTATCCGAAGGAGGTATGCTTTGTGGCGGGTGTCCAGCCACCCTCTCTTTTGTCCACTGAGGTGGCTTGGTAGATGTGAGGTTGCTATCCTGGATTGCTGGTTTACTGGCATGAAGGGTAGGGTATGGCATGGGTTCCATACCACATCTGCACTACTTGTGGTGCTGAGGTCCTCTTGGGTGTGGAAGGGGATTTACGACCCTTTTTACCTCCTAACAGCTATGCCTCCATGTTTCCCCCCCCCCCTTTTTTTTTTTTTTTTTTTTTTTTTTTTAAATAAACAAAGAAGTGATCTAACCATGGAGTTCCAAATCCATGAACCTGCTCCCCCCTGGGCCCATTATTGATACACACCCTTTTCTGACCCTGCCTCATTTTTTGACCACTCTTTGGACACTTCTTATGCCCTTGTACCTCTTGCTGGTGCTGTTTCATCACCCGCTTCAGGTACAAGGGTCTTGACTGACTCCTTCAATATGTCTGACCTCCGCTCTTCTTTGACTATGCTTCCAGCCTCTCTATGGTGTGGCAATTTTCGAATCACCAGCCTGTCCCATGTCAGACCAATTCCAGTCCCACTCCTAAACACCCAAGACAATTGCCTGATGATACTACTTCTCTTCCTTCTCGTTCTACTTAGAAAAGACTGACACATCACGCACTCCCTTTACACACACGGTTTCAGAATGCACAATGGACTCAATTCTTTACTTTACAACCGACTTCCTCTACTGCCTATGCTTCCAACCATAGAATTGGCAAGGCACTCCTATGCCATGTTAGTAAAGATATATCCTTTCATGCTCTCAAGAGCGGTACATGCATCCTCACAGTCGAGAATGCTAACCAAGCTCATTATCTTTCTCTTTTTTCAAATATTGATACTATTCCTGTCACTATTGACAATCATCATTCCCTCAGTTCTTGTAATGGCACTGTCATTCTGCCCCATACCATTGTCCAACAGAGTTTCCAGACATCTGGAGATGACATTCTAGAACAGCTAGAACTCCAATACCTCCCAGTCCTCAATGCAGACACTTATGTCCTCCCTGCCCTCGGGTGGAGACGATACCCTTGCAATGTAGCTCAGTTAACTTTCGACTGCCGTGAACTCCTATCCTCTGCCTATATAGCGGGACATCGTTTACAAGTTTGAAAGGTGATCCCTACACCACAACAGTGCAGAAATTGCTGGCATTTTGATCATCTAGTGAAATATTGCAGGTCTATTGCCGAATGCCCAGTCTGTGGTGCCGATGACCATTCCAATACGTCTTGTAGTCTACCTCCCTCTGGCCTTAATTGTCATGAGGCTCGCCCATCTTACTCTCACTGTTGCCAAGTTTACTCTGAGTGAGAAATCTGTTGCCTCAGTGAGGCAGAAGGTTTCCCCTATGCTATGGCAGTTTCTCATCTATGCCTCCAAGGGAGATTACCCTGTATTTCTTATTTTCATGTTTCTAAATGTCCACTCCACCTCTGGGGTCCCATCTTCTGCAGCCTCCTCTGGGGTCCCATCTTCTGCAGCCTCCTCTGGGGTTACCCCTTCCATAGTCCCTCATGTCTAATTCTTTTGCTGTCCTGGACTCAGAAGTCCCTACCTTAACACTTCAGTCCGTTCTCAGTTCATGTTCTCCCTCACAAGTTCCGGTATCGACAAGACCTCGTACGACACCTCCTACCAATCGCCCTCTACTTCTCAGAAGTCCAAAATATCCCAATTGCTCAAATCTCCTTTAACCCTTCCTTCCCTTCTTCTGCCTCCACATTTTACCTTTCCAGTCTCTGTACCTGGTTCTTCACCTCTCACTGACTCTGTTACAAGTGTGGAGGTTCACCCTCCTCCTCGTACTGTACCTTCCTCCTCTGTCCCCTCCCAAGTTTCCTCCTTTTCTGCCCCCTCCCAGGTTTCTTCCTCTTCTGTCTCCTCCCACACTTCTCCAGTTCCCTCTACCCTTCGTCTCTCCCTATTTTGGCACAGTCCATTGCTGTCCCAGTCTATACTCACTCTCCTCCTTCCATCTCCAACATTGTCTCCCATACAACGTCTTTGTCTTCCGAAACACTTGAAGCTATCTCAGAATATTGTGAAAAGACTAAACCATCAATGGACACTGATCCACCTCCTGTTCCTCCTATTCCCTCTCCTCCATCTGTGCAACTCCTATCTTTACAGCATCCCATTCCTTCGCTGCTTGAATTTTTCCGCTGCCACCACATGTGGACTTTTTTAACCCCTCTAGTCCATAGGTACCTTTACCTGAAGATTTCTTGTATCTTTCTCATTAGCAATCATGGCCTATTTACAGTGGAATATCCACTGCCTCAGAAGTAATTGGGGTGAGCTTCAGATGTTGCTCTCCTGGTTTTCCCCTATTGGTGTTTGCTTAAAAGAACCAAAATTGCACTCCGCTGTTATCCATCCCATCTCAGGCTATGATTTATTGTGTTCTTCAGATCCTTTTTCTGATGGAACCTGTAATGAAAGTGCTCTTCTTATATGCACTGATGTTCTGTACTGTCAGCTATTTGTTCATATTTTGCTGCATTACACTGCACCCCATATCCACTTGAATAAGTGGTATACAATCTGTTCTTTGTATCTCTCTCCTTCTCGGGCATTATCTATCCCAGATGTTGCCTTTCTTGTTTCGTCCTTACTTCCACCACTTCTGTTACTTGGGGATTTTAATGCCCACCATTTCCTCTAGGGGGGGGGCTCACTGTGATTCCTGTGGCATTCAGTTAGAAGCTTTTCTCGCTTCTCACCCCCTCCATGTTTTAACCCTTTGACTGTCGCAAGCCCCTTTCTGAAACTGTCATTCTATGTCGTAAAACTTTTGGAAAAAAAAATTGTTTTTTCTTATGAAATGATAGAGAATCTTTTTCTGATGGTAATGACACCAAAAGTACGAAATTTGGTCAAAAACTCGCAGAATTATGGTCCCGCGAAGTTAGCAGTCTCGACGACATATACGCATCGGCGATTTCGTATATTTACGTTGTTCCAGTTGACCAGACTCATAGCTATTTCTTTAGAACTCCATTTTTTCTGTCAATTGAGTACAAGAAACCACCACCCATTTACCGATTTGAACTACCCAATAAAGTGGTCAGAAATTGGCAATTTGGCCAATTTCACGCAAATTACAAAAGATGCCATTTTCAAAATAGGGTCCAGAATAAACAATGTAGACATTCTTGGCACTAAAATAACATATCCTCTGTTCATTAGTCACATTTCTAGGCCCCTCTTATATTACTATTGCTTTCTATTTTGATTTTTTATTTATACAAAATTTACTGTTATGCAGACTACTGCATTATTGTAAAAATGGTATAAATAATATCAGTGCACTAGTGAAAGAATATTAGACTTCCCAGTTGACGTGCATTGGACATGTGGTGTGATTTGCTTACTCTTGAACATTGGTAAAAATCGAACATTTCTGCTACTTTGAGCTCAATTTCAAGGTCATTTCATCGTGGATCTAATAAAAATCATCTCTATTTCTGGAATATGTTCTCCATTTTATCAGGTGAGACCATGAAAACAAGAATACAGTGATAAATACTATATGAAAATGCACCTCAAAGTCGGCGTTTTAATCCAAAAAAGCGGTCAGATTATTTTTTCTCATTATGCACTGTGTGCTGCAGGATTTTTTTATGTGGTGCACATTGACCACACAGACCCATTCTCTCACATGTGGGTCTACCAGCTTTCCCCTGCTTGATTTGAAGCCGCTAGAATTATTGAGTATATATACGTCCGAAACACTGGCTCGTGCAACATAGAAAACAGTCAAAGGGCTAAATATGGGTACTCCCACCCATTTTGATCCTCATACTCATACCCTCTCTTGCATCGATCTCTCGGTCTGCTCTTCCTCCACTGCACTAGACTTC
>NC_091316.1:34702044-34821021 GCF_038502225.1 Cherax quadricarinatus | reverse complement strand
TAGTGACATCATGTACCTATTATATTCAGCATAACCACTACAGCACTATTATTCCCTTTATAAATCACTGACCATTATTGTTATCATTGCATCATGCATAAGACTATAAAATCATATAAACTCAAGAAAGTAAAAAAAAATTTATATTCACAGGCACTTCTTAAATAAACTTTTTTTCTGGATTTCATATTGGCAAAATCATCAATTATATTCTGAAAATCAATATTTCTTGTTAGATCAGACTCAATGGTCAACAAGGCTAGGTTACACAATTTGTCTTGGCTCATTGTTGAACGGAGCTGATTTTTCACTCTTTTCAAAACAGAAAATGAACGTTCTCCTTCACAGTTAGTAGCTGGAAGTGTTAGGTAAAGGCAATACACTGTGTCAACATTAGGGAAGGTTTCTGAGTTACCTGCATTTCTTAAATGTTTCAAAGCAGCTGAGGGCGCACATTTTTCAGGTGGAGCTTTAATCTGATTCATATACCCAGAAAAATGAACTATTTCTTCAACAAATGTGTCCTGAACATCTGCTGAAAGGTGTTGTTGCAACTTTAATGCAGCTTCTCTCAATTCTGCATCTGGCATAGTAGTAATTTTGAACAGAAATCCAAACTTGTCATTGACATTCTGGTAGATTTCTTTTCTTTTCACCAATTCTGTAATCAGTGAATCCAGAATGACGAAGTATGTAGCTGTCTTACATTTCTGCCTTGGTAGCAACACAATTTCATTGTCTGGCTCTTCAAAATTGCGTTTCCTCTTCCTTGACCGCTGATGATCAGCCCGGTAACTGTAGTCTTTCACCAGCAGTTTAGCTTTCTCTTCAAACATTTCAAAAGCTTCATCATTGCGAAGTGAGCTTACAAATTCCACTAAGCCTGCATAGAGGTTAGCACAAGTAGCCATTTCAATTTCAGTTTTCTGAAGTGTCTTGTTCGTGGCATTTAACCGTTCCAGTATACAGTCCCAAAGCACACAGAGTAAGGCCAATTCAAAATCTTCCAATTTTGATGCTAAGCTGGCTGCTTCGCTTCTTGTAGTTGCTGTCTGGTCTTCATCCTCTGCTATTTGGATCAAAGCAGAACGTATTTCAGCAAAGCTGTCTTTCAAAGCATGTGTTGCATCATGCTGCGCTGACCACTTTGTTGTTGATAATGATTTGATGACATCTCCATGAATGGTTGACTTGAGTATACTCCACCGATGCGTTGAAGCAGAGAAAAAATTAAAGAGTGCTTGTAAAAGTCCAAAAAATGAAACTGCAGCGACACAACACTCCGCAGCACATGACCCAACAAGATTAAGAGAATGTGCTGAGCAGGGCACATATTCAGCAAGTGGGTTGATTTGCTTGATACGGGCTTGCAATCCATTATATTTACCCGACATGTTACTTGCATTGTCGTAGCTCTGGCCACGGCAATCCATAATAGAGAGATCATGTTCAAGCAGAGTATCCAGTACTACATTCATCATTGTTTCTCCATCATGGCCTGAAAGAGGAATGAATTTTATAAAGCGCTCTACAGGAGTCGACAAAGCGAACAATGAATGTCAATTGATCTGTATGTGAAATATCTGGTGTTGAATCTACACTTATTTCAAAGTATTTTGCAGTTTTCACAGCTGCTATGATGTTATTGAGGACCTTAGTCATCAGTTCAATAAATTCATTGCATATAGTAGATGACATGTAAGATACAGTGCCTCTTCCTGCATTCCCAAGGCGTGACACATGATTTGCTAAGAATGGATCGAATTGTGCTAACAGTTCTAAGATCCCTAGGAAATTGCCATTGTTTTCCGAACCAAAAACCTCATTTTCTCCACGGAAAGCAAGTCCTCTTAGAGCTAAGAATTTTACAACAGCAACAACTCTTTCTAGAACTTTTCTCCAATAAGTGCGCTCTTTTTCAGTTTGATTTTCCAAATGAGAATCCAATAAGCCTTTTTTCTGTGCACGAAATACACTGGCTAAAATGCAGCTCCTGTGAGTGGTGCTGTTTTCATGTTCCTCGAAACGCTTGGAATTTTTCCAGTCATTGAACCCCTGTGTGAAGGTATTTTCTTTGGTAGAAAATAGCTTGCATGCTGAACAGTACACTTTTCCTGAGCTTTCAGAGTATACCATCCATGATCTTTTCACAGTTTCTGAATTTGCAAGCTTCCTATAAAACATGGATGACTTTAAACAACGACGACTTCCATCATCATAAATCCTTGCTGATTTCCTAAAGTCAGTGTTCAGAGTTTGACTGAAGTTTTCTGCAATGAAAGCATTACGTAGAGAATCTGGGATTACATTTGGCCATGAGGCAGGATCTTTTAAGACAAATCCTGTGGATGAAATGTCCGTTGAGACATTGAGAGGAGACACAAAAGAAGTAGATGCTGGCTGAGAAATAATGGAGGGAGGGCTTCCTGTATGATCTGACGTATCTGCAGATTCAACTGTACTGGTAACATCAGAAACTGTTTTCGTGAGCATGTTTGTGATCTTTCTGCAGCTTCCTACATCTTTCTTTTTCTGTTCTTCTTGAATTTTCTTCTTTCTTTTCTGTGACCCACTCGCAGAAGAACGTCCAACATCACGTTCACGAGATGCCATAATGAGGATGTATCACTGTCTGTAATCATGCAAATACAATTTTTTCATTATCAATTATTATTAATTTTTTAATTATTATTAATTTTTTTTTTCTGTCAATTGGGGGGATATGGCCCTTGTAGCCCCTTTCCTCTGGCTGCGCATCTAAAAATTCAAAACGTTACCAGAAAGGAGTCATATACAGAACTTTTACCATAGATTAGGTTGAAGATTGAGACACTTATGCAGCATATGGGAATCTTTATTCAGGAAACGTTTCGCCACACAGTGGCTTCTTCAGTCCAATACAAAGAGGAAGGCGTAAGGAGAGGAGGAGAATGAGGTAATCAGTCACTCAACCTGGAGTCGATGTGTTCATTCCATCAATCTTGTAGAATGTACAGCATAGGGCCGTAGAGTGGCTTATATACTGTAGTGATGTGAGGTGAAGCAGGCGGAGGCGGGGTCATAGTGGTACCATCCACTAGTCGAAGTAGGTCTTCGTCCAAAGGTTGAACAAGTGTTGAAGAATTCTTTGTAACAAGATCCCATGATGCTGCAGTGTCTGACAGTTGTGATGAATGGTTTGAAAAACCGACAAGTTGAAGATTGAGACACTTATGCAGCATATGGGAATCTTTATTCAGGAAACGTTTCGCCACACAGTGGCTTCTTCAGTCCAATACAAAGAGGAAGGCGTAAGGAGAGGAGGAGAATGAGGTAATCAGTCCCTCAACCTGGAGTCGATGTGTTCAGTCCATCAATCTTGTAGAATGTACAGCATAGGGCCGTAGACGTGGCTTATATACTGTAGTGAGGTGACGTAAAGCAGGTGGAGGCGGGGTCATAGTGGTACCATCCACTAGTCGAAGTAGGTCTTCGTCCAAAGGTTGAACAAGTGTTGAAGAATTCTTTGTAACAAGATCCCATGATGCTGCAGTGTCTGACAGTTGTGATGAATGGTTTGAAACACCGACAAGTTGAAGATTGAGACACTTATGGTTTTTCAAACCATTCATCACAACTGTCAGACACTGCAGCATCATGGGATCTTGTTACAAAGAATTCTTCAACACTTGTTCAACCTTTGGACGAAGACCTACTTCGACTAGTGGATGGTACCACTATGACCCCGCCTCCGCCTGCTTCACCTCACATCACTACAGTATATAAGCCACGTCTACGGCCCTATGCTATACATTCTACAAGATTGATGGACTGAACACATCGACTCCAGGTTGAGGGACTGATTACCTCATTCTCCTCCTCTCCTTACGCCTTCCTCTTTGTATTGGACTGAAGAAGCCACTGTGTGGCGAAACGTTTCCTGAATAAAGATTCCCATATGCTGCATAAGTGTCTCAATCTTCAACTTGTCGGTTTTTCAAACCATTCATCACATAGATTAGGTTAGTGATTTGGGCTACGAATATTTTACTAATTCATCCTCCTTGATCTCCAATTTACTTAAACAGAAATCATACCGAGTCCAAGAACAATGCACAATGGTATTTATATTACCATTTTCATAACTAAACTAATCATTATGTTTTGCATGATATATGGCCTACCACCATAGATAAGGACATGAGAATTAAAGAATGCAAGGACAATTTTCAGTTTCACCCAACCAACGATTTTCTGATGTGGCTTATGTGTTTCTGGGGAAATATGTAGTAAATTAATTGATGTTCTACATCACTTCCGTCGCAACTTGAAAACTAAGCATTTGCGACGGAAGTGATGTAGAACATCAATCAATTGAGATCTGTTGTTGAAATGATAGACTTAAAGACAGGACAAAGTGCTTTTAAAACCTACAAACGGAAGTCAGTTTGCGTTTTTAGGTTTTTCTTTATAGTATTTTTACCAAAAATGCGTCTTACTGGTCCATGCGTCTTTACTGGTCAAGTAACCCTATCAGGTACCTCCCTTAACATTTAGAGGCGAAAACAAACATTTATCCATACACATCAATGTCTATCAACAACACTTCAGTTAATTTGTCACAGTACAAGTCTAGATAACGTGTAATTACTACAGAAAATTGGAGAGCAGTCTCCCATACTCACCCATTAGCGGGAAAACACAGCAGTTCTGATGTAAACAAAGGCGTGTTGAGTGTTGCCATCTACGGTTAGGTTTATTTATTTTTATTTTATTTTATTTCATTATTTATTTTTGTTTTGATTAATTTTTAAAAATCAATTTTACTCTCCAAACACTTGAACTTTTTAGGTAGGGACCCCTTTGCACTTGCACCATGTGCGCAGTCTTGGATGAGCCCCTGAACCCCTTGGACTGTGGGGCCCCCAAATGCGCGGGACCCTAGGCAAATGCCTAGTTTGCCTATGCGGTAATCCGGCCCTGACCATGCCCCATAGGGGGAGTTCATTTGAATGCTTACCCCCAGAGGGGGGAATCCAAAAAACTTGATCCAAGGAGATGGAGTCTTTGTATTATTTGATATCGAGAAAAACTTGATCCAAGGAAGTAAAGCAGGAATTTTGGGATGGGGTGGTGTGAGGGAGGGTGTTGATCCGAAGAATTGGAGCAGGGAATTTGGTATGCAAGTGGGAGTCCATTTTGAATGCTTACCCCGAGAGGTGGGGGGAATCCAAAAACTTGATCCGAGGAGATGGAGTCTTTGTATTATTGATATTGAGAAAAACTTGATCCAAGGAAGTAGAGCAGGAATATTTGGGGTAGAAGTGGGTGGTGTGGGGGTAAGGCTGTTGATCCGAGGAGAATACAAGAAAATTCGAAACCCCATAGGGGAGTCCATTTTGAATGCTTACCCCCATAGGGAAGAACCCAAAAAACTTGATCCGAGAAGATGGAGATCATAAGAAAATGAAATTCAAAAAAAGTCGAAAAAAATAGGAAAAAAATTCGGGGAGAGTGGGCTATCCGGACGACGCTGCAGAAGGCACGGGCGTGGGCGGGCGTGGGGCGGGCCCCGGTCGGGTGGGCGGGCCCCGGCCGGGCGGGCGCGCTGGCACGGAAGGAGACTGCTCAGGAAAGGAGACCGTACAGCCGCATACAGCGCTCAGGAAAAGGAAGCCACTCAGCCACGGCGCTCAGCCGCCTTCAGTAATACTTATATCTTACCAACCTGATATATCCTAACGCCTCCCTACAGGTAAGCAACTAATACTGGCCAATAACTAGCTATCTTACTTGTTGTATGGAGTTCAATACACATTGGGAGGCGTACATTAAATTGGATGATACATGTGGCAGACAATTATGGCGTCACATTTAGCTACCGCCTCCTGGTTTCCATCATATCATCGTTATACTCGCAGATGTATTAAATATCTGGACACTTCCAGATACACTCTCCCTACTTATTCTGAAGTTACAAAACTCGGACGATAATATTTCTATCGGTTCCTATTACACCGGATTAAATGTACACACATTCCGGTCCGCTCCTTCATTACGCCATCTTAGATGGTTTCCCCCGTCACTAAACGTTTATCTTTTACACATTTATTGAAATTCAGTAACATTTCTAGGTGTGTAATACATTTTCCTTAGAATATTAGCTTTTCCAGCATTAACAATTACATTTTACTTAACTGATTACCATGAATAAGGATATTGGGATATTGGTTCCACTGTGGCTTATCACCTTTTAAAAGCCACATCAACACTACACACCTGCATTATTACATAAACATTACTTTCCTATTAATTAATACACAAATCACAGGAAAATTACCAAAATTTTCCACACTTGTTAATTAGCCGACTCAGATCGCCCTGTTCACCGTTATATTTTCTTCATGTTTATGCTCTTTTCCCTCAGGGTTAACACATGAGCCCTCTCTGCCTCATAAAAGTAATTCCCAGGCATATTCGCAACGATGTAATAAAAAGCACAATAGGGCCAGCGAAACCAAAAATCCACTAATAAGTCATGAAACATGATCACTGTTGCACATGTATTGGGGATGCTACAGGTTACTACTGCCACACACTCCAAGCATGTACATAACTACCAGACGTGTGGAAACTTCAACAAATCCGAACAGATGATTTGCACTAACAACATATCTTGCCCTTTCAGATCCTACAAAAATCTGGACACTGGGGGCAGGTATTTTTTTCGTCGAAACTGTAGCATGACTGTATTTGTTGTTTTACTGTTTGTGTGACTGGTTCTGTGTGTGTGTGTGTGTGTGTGTGTGTGTGTGTGTGTGTGTGTGTGTACTCACCTATTTGTGGTTGCAGGGGTCGATTCATAGCTCCTGGCCCCACCTCTTCACTGATTGTTACTAGGTCCTCTCTCTCCCTGCTCCATGAGCTTTATCAAACCTCATCTTAAAACTATGTATGACCCCCGCCTCCACTACATCACTTTCTAGGCTATTCCACTGCCTGACAACTCTATGGCTGAAGAAATACTTCCTAGCATCCCTTTGACTTATCTGAGTCTTCAACTTCCAATTGTGACCTCTTGTTTCTGTGTCCCATCTCTGGAACATCCTGTCTTTGTCCACCTTGTCTATTCTGCACAGTATTTTATATGTCGTTATCATGTCTCCCCTGACCCTCCTGTTCTCCAGTGTTGTCAGGGCAATTTCCCTTAACCTTTCTTCGTAGGACAATACCCTTACCTCTGGGACTAGTCTTGTTGCAAACCTTTGCACTTTCTCTAATTTCTTGACGTGATTGACCAAGTGTGGATTCCAAACTGGCGCTGCATACTCCAGTATGAGCCTGACGTAAATGGTGTACAGAGTCTTGAACGATTCCTTACTGAGGTATCGGAACTCTATCCTTAGGTTTACCAGACACCCGTACGCTGCAGCAGTTATCTGACTGATGTGCGCCTCAGGAGATGTGCTCGGTATTATACTCACCCCAAAATCTTTTTCCTTGAGTGTGGTTTGCAGCCTTTGGCCACCTAGACTATACTGTGTCTGCTGTCTTTTTTGCCCTTCCCCGATCTTCATGACTTTGCATTTGGCAGGGTTAAATTCAAGGAGCCAGTTGCTGGACCAGGCTTGTAGCCTGTCCAGGTCTCTTTGTAGTCCTGCCTGATCCTCGACCGATTTGATTGTCCTCATTAGCTTCACATCATCTGCAAACAAGGACACTTCTGAGTCTATCCCTTCCGTTATATCATTCACATATACCAAAAGCAGCACAGATCCTAGGACTGACCCCTGTGGAACCCCGCTTGTTACAGGCACCCACTCTCACACCTCGTCGCGTACCATGACTCGTTGTTGCCTCCCTGTCAGGTATTCTCTGTTCCATTGCAGTGCCTTTCGTGCTATGTGTGCCTGATCCTCTAGCTTTTGCAGTAACCTCTTGTGAGGAACTGTATCGAAGGCCTTCTTGCAGTCCAAGAAAATGCAGTCTATCCACCCCTCTCTCTCTCTCTCTCTCTTGTCTTACTTCTGTCACCTTGTCATAAAACTCCAGTAGGTTTGTGACACAGGATTTTCCTTCCCTGAAACCAGGCGGGTTATCGATTATACACTTGTTTCTTTCCAGGTGCTCCACCACTCTCCTCCTGATGCTCTCCATTACTTTGCGTACTATACACATTAGTGACACAGGTCTGTAGTATAATGCCTCGTGTCTGTCTCCTTTTTCAAAAATTGGGACTACATTTGCCATCTTCCATACCTCAGGGAGTTGCCCAGTTTCAATGGATGTGTTGAAGATCTTTGTTAGTGGCACACACAGCATCTCTGCTCCCTCTCTAAGGACCCATGGAAAGATGTCTGGTCCCACTGCCTTTGAGGTATCAAGTTCACATAGCAGCTTCTTTACCTCCCCCTCAGTTATGTGTACCTCATCCAGCACTTGTTGGTGTACCTCCCTGTTCTGATTTCCTGGAGTCCTACCGGTTTCCTCTAAATATTTCTTTAAATCTCGTGTTGAGCTCCTCACAGACCTCTTGGTCATTTCTTGTGAATTCCCCATCATCCT
Source organism: Cherax quadricarinatus (assembly GCF_038502225.1). Lineage (NCBI taxonomy): Eukaryota > Metazoa > Arthropoda > Malacostraca > Decapoda > Parastacidae > Cherax > Cherax quadricarinatus. The sequence goes on along the minus strand of NC_091316.1, from coordinate 34,812,477 downwards.
TCCTCATTCTGATTACCTGGTCCTTGACTGTTGTTTTCCTCTTGATGTGGCTATACAACAGCTTTGGATCAGACTTGACTTTCGATGCTATGTCATTTTCGTATTGTCGCTGAGCCTCATTTCTTATCTGTGCATATTCGTTTCTGGCTCTTCGGCTGATCACTTTATTTTCCTGGGTCCTTTGTCTTTTGTACCTTTTCCATTCTCTAGTACACCTAGTTTTAGCCTCCCTACACCTTTGGGTGAACCAAGGACTTGTTCTGGTCTTCCAATTATTTCTGTTTCCCTTGGGAACAAACCTCTCCTCTGCCTCCTTGCAGTTTGTTCTCACATAGTCCATCATTTCTTTTACTGGTTTTCCTGCCAGTTCTCTCTCCCACTGAACGTCTTGCAGGAAGTTCCTCATGCCTGTGTAGTCCCCCCTTTTGTAGTTTGGTTTTTCCCATCCTATTCCTGCTACTCTCTCCACTTGTAGTTCAACTATGTAATCAAAGCACAGAACCACATGATAACTAGCTCCTAGGGGTCTTTCATACATGATATCCTCGATGTCTGAACTACTCAAAGTGAATACAAAGTCCAGTCTTGCTAGATCATCCTTCCCTCTCTCTCTGGTAGTGTCTCTAACATGTTGATGCATGAGGTTTTCCAGTACCACATCCATCATCTTGGTTCTCCATGTTTCGGGACCCCCATGGGACTTGAGGTTTTCCCAGTCAATCTCTTTGTGATTGAAATTACCCATAACTAGTAACTTTGCTCCCCCATGTAAGCTCTTCTGGCCACCTCGGCCAGTGTGTCAACCATTGCTCTGTTGCTCTCATCGTATTCTTCTCTTGGCCTCCTGCAGTTCTGTGGTGGGTTGTACATTACTGCAATTACTACCTTATGGCCCTCAGACTGGATTGTTCCTACTAAGTAGTTCCTTTCGCCCATGCCATCTATTCCTTCCATTTTCTCAAATCCCCACTGGTTTTTAATGAGCAGTGCAACTCCTCCTTCCCCTCTCCTTCTTCTATCTTCCTTGAGGATTTGATATCCGTGTGGAAACATTGCATCTGTTATCATCCTGGTGAGTTTTGTTTCTGTGAGTGCTATTATGTTTGGGGATGTCTCCTTGATTCTTTCATGCCACTCCTAACACTTATTTGTTATTCCATCTGCATTTGTATATCACACCTTCAACTTCTTTTCCAAAACTGTGGTCTGAGGGGTACGTTGGGGTTGGGGAAGTGGGAGACCGGATAAGGAACTATGGGTGGTTGCTATGGGGGTGGAGTTTGTAATGAGGTGGGTGGGGGCATTGGATTTGGCATGTGTGTTTTGGGTTAGAATGTTTGGTTGCATTGGGGTTATCCTGGTTGGGGGGCTTCTGTAGGTGGTTGTGAGGGAGGCTGTATTTGATCTTCCTCCTGAGCCTGGGTTCTCCTATCCATATCCATCTTCACCTCTCTTTCCTCCTTTTGTCTTTGTACCATCTCTCTCAGTTTCTGCCTTTCTTCATGTGTTCTGTCACGGTCAAGATACACCTTCCGGTACACCGGCATGTCCCTTAGTCTTGCTTTCTCCTGCAGGATCCTGTTCCGAGTCGATTCTGACTTGAAAGTCACTTTCACTGACTGGGTTCTTCTTCTTGCAAACCCCCCTATTCTCTGAAAATTTGCCAGATGGGTCATGTCATCTTCTCCTATTGCCTTTATGATGCTTTCGATCACAATTTTCTTCCCTTGTCTTCTTGCTTCGTAAGTTTCCCCTTTAACTTCCTGGAGCCCATAAACAAAGACTGACCTCTCCCTTTCATTCTTCCACTGCGTATCCCTATGTATCTACTGATTCGATTTAGTTTCCTCGATTGCAGCTTTCCTTTCTTCAGTTTCCTTTCTTCAGTTTCATTGTGTGTGTGTGTGTGTGTGTGTGTGTGTGTGTGTGTAAAAAAGTGTTAAAAAGAATCTGAAATAGATCGGCAGCTGCCGGAAAGCCTTTTTGATGACGGTATATAGTATATAGTTTCATCACATATATCATAGAATACCTTGTACCACATTATTTACCAAAGAATACGTAGTACCATGACATTATTTACTATAGAATACCTATTACCATGACATTATTTACCATAGAATACTTAGTACCATGACATTATTTACCACAATACCTAGTACCATGACATTATTTACCACAGAATACCTAGTACCATGACATTATTTACCATAGAATACCTAGTAATATGACATTATTTACCATAGAATACCTAGTACCATGACATTATTTACCACAGAATACCTAGTACCATGACATTATTTACCACAGAATACCTAGTACCATAACATTTACCATAGAATACCTAGTACCATGACATTATTTATCACAGAATACCTAGTACCATGACATTTTTTATCACAGAATACCTAGTACCATAACATTATTTACCATAGAATACCTAGTACCATGACATTATTTATCACAGAATACCTAGTACCATAACATTATTTACCATAGAATACCTAGTACTATGACATTATTTATCACAGAATACCTAGTACCATGACATTAGTTACCATAGAATACATTTCATGATGTCCTAACCCATAAATATTTGTGTCATTCTTTGCACAGAATTCCTGTAACCCGGCACTGTACTCCATACTGTATCTCAGAACAGAACATTTCATACCTTGACATACACTACCCTACCCTAAAGTGCCATTTCATATAAGTGTTTTATAATAAACAATACCATACACCAGTGGTCAGTATCTTACCGTACCGTGGGATATTATGTAACATAATTTACTGTATTAAACTGAACTACAGTATTACTATTTCCAATTTCACTGAATTATGTGGGGCTGCGAGCCTCTAGGAGCAACAGTGTGATTGACCAGGCTAGCACCAGATGAACCTGGCTCATGGCCGGGCTCCGGGAGTAGAAAGACTCGGAACTCATCAGAGGTCAAAGGTTAAAGGTATTTTTTTTTTTAAATGGATCGCTTGTGTGTATTTAAGAGGATAAATTTTCGGAACAAGGCGCCACTAAAATTTTCCATCTTGAAAAGTTAAAGTAAGAAAGACGAGAAAATATGTAGATGTATAAAAAATGAAAGACTTGGGCTGTTAGACTTGTTGACATAGATTTTTTTCCGTCATTGCGTTGTAATTCTCAAGTTTTATTCGGAAAGCGAATTTCATTCACGAACTTTAGAACTGAAAAAGTGGTCGTAAAGTTTTATAGTTTGTTATCGCAAATTTGCATACTAACTGATGTCCTGAACACCAGAGCAAAATATATTATCTATAGTTTTTTTTCGAGCATGCAGTAAAATAAGATACGTTATACATAGAAAGGACAAAATACTTTATCTACTAGCGTGGAATCCAAGTGTATTTCAAAGGAACGTTTAATTAAGGCATAATTTAGAGATCTTTACATGAACGGTTGGTGTGTGGAGAATATTGACGTGCCACTTTAGTTGTGTGAAGATAAATGATCGATTTTTTGTTGAAGTTTGGATATTCTCTGTGATCAACAAACTTGTGCTGTGCTGGTACATTCTGTGATTAAAACATGTTAGGATATCATGAGACTGAAATGTTATTATGATCTCAGTATTTAAAATTTTATGAAAGTTCTGGCGGAGACGAACGAATTACCATGAAGCATGCGAGTGTTGGCTAAGAGCAAGCCAAATTTCAGAAGCATGGCTGACTAATTGGATAATGAAAAATTACATATTGCGTTGCCAGTGTCCAAAACGTAGTGAGGAGAAAATTTTCCCCACTCCAACATTCAGCCTCCGAGTTCACAAGTATGACTGGATCAAAGTTATGTCTGGCAGCAAATTTAATGATGTTTTCATCTGGGGAAATCTGTGCAGTTGGAACACCGTTGGCTTTCTATCAACTTGCTCTTGCTCTTGGCTACATCAAGGTGGAGGGGGGGGGGAGAACCTTCATGCTGAAGGGCTCTTGATGTAAAAAAATGGAACAGTGCTTCCCTAACTTTGATTAAACTTGATTGCCCCATTTCATAGGCATTGTAAGACCCCTAATAATTGAGTGCTTCTCATTGAATATTATAATAATGCAGGAGGCATTCAGTCCCCTGAGATGCTATTTTTTAATCAGAGCAATAGCTTACGTAGCAAAAAAATTACTTTTATAGTTAACTTTGTAAATCTGTCAGGTACATGATATCTCAATGAATGTTAATGTCGAGTCTGAAGCTCATGAATATGTAATTCTATTATTAAAAATCTAGCAAAGAGGATTATAGGTTTATCCCTGAGCTTCTACTGAGGAAAAGGTGGGGCGAGAGACGGGTTGTATTTTCTTGGATCATGACTGTGCCAAAGGAAAGCAAACATACTTGCACTCTTTGGAAACCTTTGTCACCCCTGGAAATCCTTTCTACCCATTGGAAACCAACTCTTGCTATCTCCTGGTCATTTTATTAGGCACACTTGTACACCACTTTAATTAAATAATCAAATAAGCCATTCACGTGGCTGCGCCTTAATGCCTAAAAATATGCAAATATGGAAAAGAGGTTTAGTGGTTGTTCAGACCATCATGAGAGGGAATAAATGTGATCATTGACTGTGGAATGTTTGTCGGTGCTAGACAGAATGGCTTGAGTATTTCAAACTACTGATCTCGTAGAATTTTCACGCACAGCAGTCTCGAGTTTACAGACAATGAAGTGAAAAGCACAAAACATCCAGCGAGTGTCAGTTCTGTAACCGAAAACATCTTGTTAAGAAGGAATATCGCTGTACGACCCTTGTAGTTTTAGCGCTTCTTATTGATTATAATAATAATAAGGGATGTCAGAGGAGAATAGTCAGACTGGTTCAAGCAGACAGGAAGGCGACAGTAACTCAAATAACCACACGTTACAACAGTGGTATATATATATATATATATATATATATATATATATATATATATATATATATATATATATATATATATATATATATATATATATATTCTTAACAATTTGCAAACAGGCAAAATTATTTACATTGTCTCTACATCCACAGCAGGACACGAACCTGATAACTCTGTATCGGAGTCCATAGTACTTTACCACAGAGACAGACCTCAGATAAGTATGGGCGCCTAGCCATAGCTAGACGATGTTACCCCATACCCCGAGGCACCAGACTTGTTTTCAAAGTTGTTTCATCAAATCCTGCCACATGCAGTGGACAACGAAAGAGATTTCATATACTTAACAATTCGCAAACAAGCGAAATTATTTACAAACATTGTCTTTACGTCCACAGCAGGAATCGAACCTGCAAACTCTGCATGAGAGTCCACAGTAACATTGTCCAGCTACGGCTAGGCGCCCATACTTATCTGAGGTCTCGCTCTGTGGTGAAGTACTGTGGACTCTGATACAGAGTTTGCGGGTTCGAGTCCTGCTATGTATGTATGTATATATATATATATATATATATATATATATATATATATATATATATATATATATATATATATATATATATATATATATATATATATATATATATCAATAACAACACTGCGCTGTTGGGCCGCCATCCGAGGACATACGGAGGTGTGGGAGCTTCTAAGCTAATTTCATTCTCATCCCTTAGATTAGAAGCTCCCACACTTTCGTATGCCCTCGGATGGCCGCCCAACAGCTAGCTCTACTGACTGCGCCATTTTTGTAGGGTTGGGTGGTCCTGTGGTTTAAAGCGTCATGTTGATAAATTAGACACATGTGCAGCTCTTGGGTATCTTTATTGAGGAAACGTTTCGCCACACAGTGGCTTCATCAGTCCATACAAAGGAGAATCTTGAAGAACAGGAGGAGAATGAGGTAATTCACCCAAAGCCACAGCCAATGGACAAGGGTCAGAACAATAAAAGAAGATCCAGTAACCAGCTAAGGACTCCTAACATCAAAGATGAGAGCAGTAATAACACGAGGAAAACTTGTGGTACTGCCAGCCAGGACACAACCCTCATCACCCACCGGCACCACCACAACACACGACAGACAACAACAAACATGGCCGCCACTACAGTCCAAGATAACTCCTTCCCAGTATTTGATGTCAAGAAGATCACCGACCCAGAAATAGCTAAACTCCTTATGATTCAGAACCAAACGATCACCAAACTAACTCAGGAAATGCAGGAACTAAAGGCTAGCAATGTAGATTACCTCAACAAGATCACTGCTCTAGAACATAAACTAGACACTCTAGAACAACAAAGCAACACCCACACCCGGTCCCTAGACACCATCAACACTCTAAAAGACCAAGTCACCCTACTTACTACCAACATTACAGAGGAAAGATCAAGAGTGGACCAACAACTTGCCAATGTCATAACCAACTTCCAAGACCATAATGACCAACAGCAGCTATCTGACGCTGTTGTAGTTAACAGCAAACATCTCCCACCCACTGTCACCCAAGAGACCTGCATGGAGACCACCCTACAGCTTATCAAGGACCACCTTCGCCTTAACATACGTAGTGATGACCTAAAGGATTGCAAACTGATGGGCTACCAAGCAGGTAAAAAAACAGTGCTGTTAAAATTCCAAACTAGCCTACAAAGAAACAACCTACTAAAAACATCTATTTCTATGAAAACTGATGTTTACGTCAATGAGTGCCTTACCAAAACGAGACAAAACCTTCTTTATCGGCTAAGAAAATTGCGCTATGCCCAAAAAATCCACCAGTGCTTTGTGAGGGATGGAAAAATAGCAGTTAGGAAACAGCCCACTGGGAAGAGATACTTCATCTCTACAGAACATGACCTTAAAACATTCCTAAGTGAGGCTGGACTAACAGAATCAGAGTAAAGTGCAGATAATACCCATAGTCCACCGTTAGTGTTATATTGTCATAAATTTGTGCCCCCCTAAAATTCTAATACCCCAACTACTTTTAATTGTCATTGTTGTATTCAACGACCATTCTACCTCATAGTCTTAATTGTGTTTAATATCTACAGAATCTATCTCCTTTTTTACAACTTACCACATCACTGTTCCATTTTATTTTATTATAAACTAACCATAACTTGTGTTCAATAATTCTACCTCACTTTAAAAAATACTCAATTGCCCAATTTTATTCTAAATCCCTATTATTGCCCAATTTTACTTTAAACTATATTGATCAAACTTATTGTAAACTTCTTTTATTGACCATTTTTATTCCATACTTTTTTAAACTAGTATTTTCAACTACAACTTTTATATTATCCTGTCTACCATCTTACTAGCATATTATAACCAAGTCATTGCCATTTTTATTTTTATCATTTTTTTTTTATTATTATTTTGCTACCTTAATTTGTGTATTTTATCCTGTCAATTGAAATCTAATTATACTCTAATTCTTGTAAACAACTTATATAAGACCTTAGTGCAATTACAACTGAGAGTCTTGTTCCTTTATTATATTATTAGATTAATCACAGTTTTACTCTAGCTCATTCTAGCTCAATACATAGTCAATACCAAATTCACTATACTAGACCATAGTGCAATTACTAGTGAGAGACTGGTGCTATTTGCAATTTGTATTTTTATATTATTAGACTAAACCTAGTTGTACTATAGCTCTTTCTAGCTCAATACATAGTCAATACCAAATTCACTATATTAGACCATAGTGCAATTACTAGTGAGAGACTGGTGCTATTTTTAATTTGTATTTTTATATTATTAGATTAAATTCAATTGTACCATAGCTCATTCTAACTCAATACATAGCCAATACCAAATTCACTATATTAGACCATAGTACAATTACTAGTGAGAGACTAGTGCTATTTTTATTTTGTATTTTTATATTATTAGATTAAACCCATTGTACTTTAACTCATTCTAGCTCAAAACATAGACTCCACAAAAGTCATTATTAGACCTTAGTGCAATTACAAGTGAGAGTCTTGTTCTATTTTTAATTTGTATTTTTATATTACTAGTTTATACCTAGTTGTACTTTAGTTCATTCCAGCACAACACATAGACAACATCAACTTCATTATGTGTAGTAGTGACTATACCCTACATGACCAAAATACTCTAGCTATATACTTGTCTAAACTTCCTACCACTACAGATATCAGTACTAGAACTCAACACACAACTCAGGATATAAATAACCATAATTTAAACCTAGAAGATGATTGATCACGTTGACCCTGATCTAAACCTCCATAATCTGACACCCAATCAAAACCTATTGGAAAGTAACTGCCTTTATTACACAGCATCACAAGCCACCACTATCCTAAACAGTGCTAAAAGTCTATCAGTACTTAACTACAACATCAAGTCCTTAAGCAAACACTATGATGACCTCCTAGCACTCCTTGAATCACTAAAGACACCCTTCTCCTGCATTATTCTTACTGAGACCTGGCTTAAGCAGGACACAATAGATATCTACCCTCTACCAGGATACACAGCAATTCACAACTGCAGACCAAACCAAGTTGGGGGTGGTATTGCAATCTATTACTCTAACCAATTATCTTGTCTTAGCACCACTTGCTTTAGTGATGAATATGGGGAATACATTTTTGCTAATTTTACTGTAAAAAACCTTAAGACGCCTATAACAATCGGTGCCATTTACCGGATATCTCACACAAACATCCCAAATTTCAGTGAGAAATTAAAGTCACTAATAACAAACAGACAAATGAATAAGCACCACCTTCTCTTAGCTGGAGACTTCAACATCAACCTTGGCTTACTAGATGATCAGCCTGTAACTGATTTCATCAACAATATGAACAACACACTTCTCATACCAACAATAACTAAACCAACCAGGCTCACTGAGACAAGTGCAACCATAATAGATCACATATGGACCAATATACTAGCCCCCCTTAAATCAGGGATAATCACAGATAGCACTACAGACCACTACCCTACCTTCCTCCTGACAAACATTAGTAAACCACCACTTGAATACAACAAAGTCTCATTTAGACTCCATGACGAGGCCTCAGTAAGGAAGTTCACAGCTGACCTAGAGACTGTTGATTGGCCTACAGAATTCTCCAAGGCCAATGGTATTGATGACTGGGCAGACATTTTTCTTAACAAATTACTTAGACTATACAACAAACATTGTCCTATAAAAACAAAACAGATCACAAACAAATGGCTTGGTTGCCCATGGCTAACCAGCACCATTCTGAAATTCATTGACAAGAAACACCAATATGAAAAGCAATATAGACAGGGCTTAATACACAAAGATACTCTTAAACACTATTCATCAGCTTTCACCAAAGTAATAAAGAAAGCCAAACAACTATACTATTCCAGTAGATTCACAGACACTAGAGGAGATATAAAAAAAGACCTGGAAAACACTCTCAGATTCTAGGGACCCACAAACTGAGAAAAACCAAGAATATTGTCCTAACTAAACCTAATGAAACACCACTACATCCCACTGACACAGCTAGCAAGATAAACGACTTCTTCTCAAACATAGGATCTAATCTCGCCAGTAAAATCCCACATACCAATGCCCATGCCGGGGACTACCTAGATGGGAATTTCCCTAATTCCTTCTATCTTGCACAAACTGAGCCCACGGAAGTCATTGAGATTATAAAGTCACTTAAAAATAACTCAGGGAATCTGTCTCATGTCCCACCATTACTGTACAAGTGAGCGGCCCATGTCCTTTCGCATGCAATTTCATTACTTTTTAACAAGTCACTAGAGACTAGCACCTTCCCGAAACTACTCAAGATGGCAAGGGTTACACCAATACATAAAGGTGGTGACCCTACAGACTTAAACAACTATAGGCCAATATCTAACTTACCATTGCTATCCAAAATCTTTGAGAAACTCGTGCACAGGAGACTGTATTCATTTATAACAGCTCAAAACATACTCAACCCCTGCCAATTTGGATTCAGGAAAAATAAAAGCACTAATGATGAAATCATAAAAATGCTAGATCTGCTTTACACAGCATTGGAAAATAAGGAATATCCACTAGGAATTTTTATTGACCTAAGAAAAGCTTTTGACACAGTAGACCACGACATCCTACTCCACAAATTTGATCATTACGGTATAAGAGGCCATGCGCTAGCTTATTTCAAATCTTACATTACTAATAGGTATCAGTACGTCACCATTAAAGACACAACATCAGCAACACGGCCACTTGATACTGGAGTTCCGCAGGGAAGTGTCCTTGGTCCCCTGCTCTTCCTCATATACATCAATGACCTTCCAAACGTATCCCAACACCTGAAACCCATTCTCTTTGCTGATGACACGACTTATGTCATCTCTCACCCTAATCTTGCCACCCTCAACACCATTGTGAATGAGGAGCTGATTAAAATATCGACTTGGATGACAGCCAATAAACTTACGCTTAACACTGACAAAACCTACTATATTATGTTTGGTAGCAGAGCAGATGCACAAATTAACATTAAGATTGACAACACTCTAATTACCAGAAATAATGGGGGAAAATTCCTAGGCTTATACCTTGACAACAACCTGAATTTCAGCACCCATGTCCAGCATATAACCAAAAAAGTATCCAAAACGGTTGGGATCCTCTCCAAGATACGATACTACGTGCCGCAAAATGCCCTTCTCACACTATACCACTCACTTATTTATCCTTACCTCACCTATGCTATTTGTGCTTGGGGATCAACTGCAGCAACACACCTAAAGCCAATAATAACCCAACAAAAAGCTGCAGTAAGAATAATCACTAAATCCCATCCCTGGCAACACACCCCCCCACTCTTCATAGACCTAAACTTACTCCCAGTTCAGCACATCCACACTTACTACTGTGCAATCTACATCTACAGGGCCTTAAACTCTAATATCAACCTTGACCTAAAACGCTTTCTTGATAGTTGTGACGGAGCCCACAGGCATAACACCAGACACAAACATCTCTACGACATTCCCCGTGTCCGACTAAACCTTTACAAAAATTCAATGTATGTCAAAGGCCCTAAAATCTGGAATACCCTACCTGAGAACTCTAGAACTGCAGACACATTCATCACCTTCAAAACTACCATTAGAAAACATCTTATCTCCCTGATACACCCCGTCAACTAACTACACGAATACCACCTGGTGGTTCACACTTACACTCACTCACTCATTTGACCATAAACAGAAATATTAATCTCAATCTTAAAATAATGAATCCTGTGATACTCCAATACTGAAACTATGTACTGTGCCAAAACAAAAGCATTCACATTGCTAAACTCACAAACTAGTATTTAGTCACTTAGCCATAATACCAACTTACCTCATAATTTGTAATATTTTACAATTAAGAATAAAACTAAGTATGCCCGAAATGCATAGCCATGCTAAGCGTTCTAGTGGTACACTCTGTAATCACAATTTTGCTACATGTAAACCACACAATAACCAAATTTCTGTAAACTCAGCATTGTAATCCTTATAGAGAATAAACTTTGAATCAGTCCCTCAACCTTGAGTCGATGTGGTCAGTCCATCAATCTTTAATAGAATACGGCATACGTGCGGAGAAGGAGATTATAAACCGTTGGCAGGAGAGGTGCAGCAGTCATAGGTGGTGTCACATTTGTTCAATGTGGAAGTAGGTCGTGCCCAAGAATTAGGCAAGCGAAGAATTCCCAAGTATTAAGATCCCAAGAAGTTGTAGTGTCTGACAGGATTGTAGATGAATGGTTCAGAGAACCGACATGTTGATAAATTAGACACATGTGCAGCTCTTGGGTATCTTTATTGAGGAAACGTTTCGCCACACAGTGGCTTCATCAGTCCATACAAAGGAGAATCTTGAAGAACAGGAGGAGAATGAGGTAATCAGTCCCTCAACCTTGAGTCGATGTGGTCAGTCCATCAATCTTTAATAGAATACGGCATACGTGCGGAGAAGGAGCTTATAAACCGTTGGCAGGTGCAGCAGTCATAGGTGGTGTCACCTATGTCACATGGTGTCACCTCTCCTGCCAACGGTTTATAAGCTCCTCCTCCGCACGTATGCCGTATTCTATTCAAGATTGATGGTCTGACCACATCGACTCAAGGTTGAGGGACTGATTACCTCATTCTCCTCCTGTTCCTTTGTATGGACTGATGAAGCCACTGTGTGGCGAAACGTTTCCTCAATAAAAATACCCAAGAGCTGCACATGTGTCTAATTTATCAACATGTCGGTTCTCTGAACCATTCATCTACAAAGCGTCATGTGGTTCTCGCTTACCATGAGGGAGGCCAGTACAACATGGGTTCGAATCCTTGGCTAGCGCAGTGTTGTTATTGATCAATACCACTCGTCCGTAGTTACAATTATATATATATATATATATATATATATATATATATATATATATATATATATATATATATATATATATATATATATATATATAATGTCGTGCCGAATATGTAAAACTGGTCAATTAGCAAGAACTCATTTAAAATTAAGTCCTTTCTAAAATTTTCTCTTATACGTTTAAAGATATATTTTTTTCATTAATGTTAATGTAAAAAATTTTAATTTTGCACCAAAAGAATCTTAGAAAACTTTCCTAACCCTATTATAACAAGAGCAATTTATTTTAGCCTAACCCAATTAAATATATTTTAGATTTGTTTACAGTAATTTAATACTAAACAAACACAGTGAAATATATTTTTTTCGTTAGGTTCAGAATGATTTTGGCGAAATTATTGCATAAACAAATTTTCACTTGTCCTATATGGCAAGTTCTGCCTATTCGGCACGACATATATATATATATATATATATATATATATATATATATATATATATATCTATATATATATATATATATATATATATATATATATATATATTACCAACAGACCCCTGGCAGTCTTCAAGCTGGCACTGGACAAGCACCTAAAGTCAGTTCCGGATCAGCCGGGCTGTGGCTCGTATGTTGGTTTGCGTGCAGCCAGCAGCAACAGCCTGGTTGATCAGGCTCTGATCCACCAGGAGGCCTGGTCTCAGACCGGGCCGCGGGGGCGTTGACCCCCGGAACTCTCTCCAGGTAAACTCCAGGTAAACTCCAGGTATATTATACTGGTTCAATAATCCTGAGGTTTGCCCAATTATCTACGGATCGTCGAAAGATTAAGCTCTGGGGAATATTATAAGTAAATCATAAAAGCAAGAAAGCCATTCCCACAATATCCAATTCTCTGGTGGGATTACGTTTGGCAAGAAACTAAAAGACCTTTCCTGGCGAAAATGGCTGAACGTAACGACTCTGTGACAGGGTAAGATCGAGGCTTTGGGAGCAGCGTTATTCTTAATAAGAGGAAGAAACGTTAGCAGGATACGAGTTTCTTTTTTGGAGTAAGAAACGTTAACCGAATGATACTTTCTTAATGAGGGAGATATATTTATTGGGTGACAGAGCGTTCTCTTTAATAGAGCAAAAAAAAAAATTGTAATTTATGGAAGCATTTTGTTGTATTTTCATTAGCACATCTTGCATTACTCACCCTAAACATTTTACAGGTCTATGACTCAACAGATTAGTTTTAAAATTCTAGTTTCAAGATCTTAGCACATAATTTTCAGTAATATTTTATAGTGAACGTTCAAAGACAAACAGAGACTGGAAAGATTTTGAACATTGTCACGTCCTGCCTTCAAATTAGACAGGAAACCCCAATATGAAAATTATTCTTTGCTAGTCTTCTTGTCTCTAAGGAAATAATACTTTTCTGGTGGAAACTCTTGTTTTGTCAGGTAAGTTTTGATAAAATTAATAACTAAATTAATCTTAAATACGTTACAATTATGGCTTTATTTTATTTATTTTACTCTCACTTAACGTTTAGTTATACATACTTAGAATAATGTGAACCCTTCGGATACTGATAAAACCTGCATGTGTAATGTGCCCACATATCCAGGATTAGTAATTTTTTAATTTTTCATGCACGAAAAACAGTGCAATGCATGGGGCTGGAGATGGATAAGGGATGGAGAGAGAGAACAAGAATATCCGCAGGTCACAATCTGTCTTCAGCGTTTGCTGATAAGGAATTTTAAATTTTGTTGTTCATATCATTCCAAATAAGTAAATAAACGAAAGATTCTCTTGCCAAAATACATGCTGTGGTTGGGTTGAAGGATCCGAAAACATAGTAAATGTCGACACTACATGTCTATATATAATGCTTGAGAGAGTGAAATGTCTTCACACACCTTTGAGTATGACTCAAGTAACGTATATTAAATTTCCAGTCCAGCAGTATCTTGCAGGGCTAGACAAGCTCACCCTTCATATCAGGTGTCTTGATTTTGATAAAAGATTCTTGATCCAAGGAACTGGATTTTTTCTCTATTTCCATTAATAAAACTTGATTACCTCTCATTCTCTAGGCTTTGTATTATTCTTATTATTTAGACCATCCTGTGAGTAGATGAGCCCACAGGGATTTTTTTTAAACAGACAAATATGTACACTTGTATACAAACATGTTAAAAAGAGCAATAAGCTCGTTAGAATTAAAGAAAACTTTGTTGCTTCAAAACGAGCGTGTTTGGTGTTTGTGATTATTATTAGCTGAACAAGACACTTGTGCAACACATGGATATGTTAATTGTGGAAGGGTTTCGCTAACCAGTGGCAATATCAGTCCAGTACATAGAATAATATTGATGTTGGTGGACAACGTAAAGCAGTCGTTTGAGGTGATCAGTCCCTAAGCCTAGAAAGGAGGTATTTAATCCATCAGTTATGAATGATGGACGGACCACCTCTTTTCAAGACTAAGGGACTGATTAGTTCAAGCTACTTCACGTAAGTTTTCCACCGTCTCCAATGCTATTCTATGTTTTGGACGGATAGCTTCTGGTTAGCAAAACGTCTCCATAATAAAGTGTTTCACGAGTGACTTATTCAACTGCTTGTCGGGCATTTATACCACTAATATATAAGATTAATAAGTGGCGTCATACAGCGTGTGGAGAAATGGGAGATATTCGAGTTCGATCCCAGGAATCGAAGCTCAGATCAGTCTTTGGATAATGAGCCAATCACCGCCGTCAAGGTGCCTTCCGTGAGGAATGGTATGATGATACCTGGAGTTTACCTGGAGAGAGTTTCGGGGGTCAACGCCCCCGCGGCCCGGTCTGTGACCAGGCCTCCTGGTGGATCAGCGCCTGATCAACCAGGCTGTTGCTGCTGGCTGCACGCAAACCAACGTACGAGCCACAGCCCGGCTGATCAGGAACTGACTTTAGGTGCTTGTCCAGTGCCAGCATGAAGACTGCCAGGGGTCTGTTGGTAATCCCCCTTATGTGTGCTGGGAGGCAGTTGAACAGTCTCGGGCCCCTGATACTTACTGTGTCTCTTAACGTGCTAGTGACACCCCTGCTTTTCATTGGGGGGATGGTGCATCGTCTGCCAAGTCTTTTGCTTTCGTAGTGAGTGATTTTCGTGTGCAAGTTCGGTACTAGTCCCTCTAGGATTTTCCAGGTGTATATAATCATGTATCTCTCCCTCCTGCGTTCCAGGGAATACAGGTTTAGAAACCTCAAGCGCTCCCAGTAATTGAGGTGTTTTATCTCCGTTATGCGCGCCGTGAAAGTTCTCTGTACATTTTCTAGGTCGGCAATTTCACCTGCCTTGAAAGGTGCTGTTAGAGTGCAGCAATATTCCAGCCTAGATAGAACAAGTGACCTGAAGAGTGTCATCATGGGCTTGGCCTCCCTAGTTTTGAAGGTTCTCATTATCCATCCTGTCATTTTTCTAGCAGATGCGATTGATACAATGTTATGGTCCTTGAAGGTGAGATCCTCCGACATAATCACTCCCAGGTCTTTGACGTTGGTGTTTCGCTCTATTTTGTGGCCAGAATTTGTTTTGTACTCTGATGAGGATTTAATTTCCTCATGTTTACCATATCTGAGTAATTGAAATTTCTCATCGTTGAACTTCATATTGTTTTCTGCAGCCCACTGAAAGATTTGGTTGATGTCCGCCTGGAGCCTTGCAGTGTCTGCAATGGAAGACACTGTCATGCAGATTCGGGTGTCATCTGCAAAGGAAGACACGGTGCTGTGGCTGACATCCTTGTCTATGTCGGATATGAGGATGAGGAACAAGATGGGAGCTAGTACTGTGCCTTGTGGAACAGAGCTTTTCACCGTAGCTGCCTCGGACTTTACTCTGTTGACGACTACTCTCTGTGTTCTGTTAGTGAGGAAATTATAGATCCATCGACCGACTTTTCCTGTTATTCCTTTAGCGCGCATTTTGTGCGCTATTACGCCATGGTCACACTTGTCGAAGGCTTTTGCAAAGTCTGTATATATTACATCTGCATTCTTTTTGTCTTCTAGTGCATTTAGGACCTTGTCGTAGTGATCCAGTAGTTGAGACAGACAGGAGCGACCTGTTCTAAACCCATGTTGCCCTGGGTTGTGTAACTGATGGGTTTCTAGATGGGTGGTGATCTTGCTTCTTAGGACCCTTTCAAAGATTTTTATGATATGGGATGTTAGTGCTATTGGTCTGTAGTTCTTTGCTGTTGCTTTACTGCCCCCTTTGTGGAGTGGGGCTATGTCTGTTGTTTTTAGTAACTGAGGGACGACCCCCGTGTCCATGCTCCCTCTCCATAGGATGGAAAAGGCTCGTGATAGGGGCTTCTTGCAGTTCTTGATGAACACAGAGTTCCATGAGTCTGGCCCTGGGGCAGAGTGCATGGGCATGTCATTTATCGCCTGTTCGAAGTCATTTGGCGTCAGGATAACATCGGATAGGCTTGTGTTAATCAAATTTTGTGGCTCTCTCATAAAAAATTCATTTTGATCTTCGACTCTCAGTCTGGTTAGCGGCTTGCTAAAAACTGAGTCATATTGGGACTTGAGTAGCTCACTCATTTCCTTGTTGTCATCTGTGTAGGACCCATCTTGTTTAAGTAGGGGCCCAATACTGGACGTTGTTCTCGATTTTGATTTGGCATAGGAGAAGAAATACTTTATGGCTTTTAGTTCTTCCCGCGATTCCTGACTCCTAAAGGATTCTTTTAGCTTAAGTTCGATGCTTGCTATTTCTCTGACCAGTGTCTCCCTGCGCATTTCAGATATATTGACCTCTTTTAGCCGCTCTGTTATTCTTTTCCGTCGCCTGTAAAGGGAGCGCCTGTCTCTTTCTATTTTACATCTACTCCTCCTTTTTCTTAGAGGAATAAGCCTTGTGCATACATCGAGTGCCACCGAGTTAATCTGTTCTAGGCATAAGTTTGGGTCTGTGTTGCTTAGTATATCTTCCCAGCTTATATCGGTTAGGACTTGGTTTACTTGGTCCCACTTTATGTTTTTGTTATTGAAGTTGAATTTGGTGAATGCTCCCTCGTGACTAGTCTCATTTTGTCTGTCTGGGGCTCCACGCATACATGTCTGAACCTCAATTATGTTGTGATCTGAGTATATTGTTTTTGATATGGTGACATTTCTTATCAGATCATCATTGTTAGTGAAGATGAGGTCTAGTGTATTCTCCAGTCTAGTAGGCTCTATTATTTGCTGGTTTAAATTGAATTTTGTGCAGAGATTTAAAAGCTCGTGTGAGTGTGAGTTTTCATCAGAGCTGCCTCCTGGTGTTATTACTGCAACAATATTATTTGTTATATTCCTCCATTTTAGGTGCCTTAAGTTGAAATCCCCCAGGAGCAAGATGTTGGGTGCAGGAGCTGGAAGATTTTCCAGACAGTGGTCAATTTTTAACAGCTGTTCCTGGATTTGCTGGGATGTTGCATCCGGAGGCTTGTAGACTACCACAATGACTAGGTTTTGGTTCTCGACCTTTACTGCTAAAACTTCCACTACGTCATTTGAGGCATTAAGCAGTTCGGTGCAAACAAGTGACTCTGCAATGTACAGGCCAATTCCCCCCTTTTGCCTGTTCACTCTGTCACATCTGTATAGGTTGTAACCTGGGATCCATATTTCGTTGTCCAAGTGATCCTTTATGTGGGTCTCAGTGAAAGCAGCGAACATTGCCTTTGCCTCTGCAAGCAGTCCACGGATGAAAGGTATTTTGTTGTTTGTTGCTGGCTTTAGACCCTGTATATTTGCAAAGAAGAATGTTATCGGACTGGTGGTATTGTTGGTACTGGGGGGGGATTTTTTTTTCCGGCATTAGTATCTGTATCTGTTGGTTTGGAGTGGAGGCCATCGACTGTGGTTCCACTCCAGGAATGACTGGATTTGGTGTACGATTTCTGCCATTTCCTGCCAGTTTTTTTTCCTTCCTGGCACTAAAAGACCTCTCCCTCTTGAGTGGCTGTGGCTACCCAGGTTTTCCCATGGCCTGGATGTTTTGTATCTTTTTGTCCCCTTTAAATGGTATGCCTGGCAATTTAAGTTATAGCACAGTCTTTCCTGTACTGAAGAGGTACACATTTCAGGGTGAAAAAGCTTACAGGAAGGGAGTTTGCATTTTCCTGTTGTCATATGGGCATGACATTTTCTAGGGTGGTCATAGTTGCATGTCCCATCTGTTTTTCCAGATTTCCCATGCCAGCAGATACCAAGTGCATAGTATGTGCACAGGCTTGGTTTCCGTTTGCCTTGGGTTTCTGTGACTGTATTCCCTGTTGGTGCATGTTTCCCTGTCTTACTCCTATCCTCCCTAGCACCAACAATGGAGCTCCCACCAGTTGTTTTTGGTAATTTATCCTCACTATTGCTATTGGAGTCCTCTTGTTTGCTATTTCCTGCGGTATTTCTAGTTTGCAATATTGGTTTTATCTTATCTTTGACTACACTTGTTTCCCTACTATGGCTCCTGTCCTCTATGAGGTCATTTATATGTATTCCTTCCTGCATATAATTCCCGACTACCTGGACAAAATCTCCAGCTTCACCATTACTGGCTCCCAGGACAGTATCTCCAGCTTCACCATTTCTGTCTCCCAGGACAGCACCTCCAGCTTCACCATTACTGTCTCCCAGGACAGCCCTATCAGCCCCACATTTACTGACTACCAGGACATCACCTCCAACCTTACAGTTTCTGACTACATGGCCAGTATCAAGGGCAGTACCATTCAGCCCAGACTTTTTATGTTCCCATCTGTTGTAGAAAGCTTCCAGGTTTTCTATGAAAGCAGCTTTGATGTTATCCTCTTTTAATACCCTTGTGATTTTAGTCCACAGATTTTCCTCATTTGGGCATACCCAAAAACACTTCTCTGTTTTAATACTGCTTGTAGCTAGTTCTGGGATATCTGCACAAGGAGCGTGACACCAATTTCCACAAAAATGACAATTTATCCATGTGGAAGCCCGTTTGTTTGACTGACCACAGACTACACACAGCTTCATAATGATTTGAATGGTTGATTTACTGCAATTCTACTAGCAACCTCTTGAATATTATATTAATAACCTTAAATGAAGCTCTAGCTATTTGTATTTCTGTTTCTAACTCTATTTGTATATTGGACAGCTTACCGTCACGTTCCTGATGGTACCGACAAGATGTGGAAGAAGATCCTTATGTACAGTTCAGGACATTTATTATAGGACTGAAGAAGACACTCGTGGCGAAACGTTTCTTTTGATAAATGTCCTGAACTGTATATAAGTGTCTTGTTCCACGCCTTCCCTGAGGTACGGCGTGAAGAACAAGAGCCTCTGAGAGATCCATCCACAACCAGTATCGTCAAAGATCCGCGTATATTTTTCCATTACTTAACACAGTTTTCTTTAAAATGACATGAAGAGCTCTCTCTCTAAATTTTAAGTTTACTAGATTAAAATGGTGTCGGTTTTGTAGTGAGAGACTGCCGTAATTAGATGCCTTTGTCTATTCGAAATTGGGGTGTTGCATGCCCGATGCCAGTTGGAGCGTCGCGGCTGAGGTGAGTAACTCACTGTTCAAGAAGTCACATAACATAACATGTATGAGTACTTGCGTATCCTCAACACAAACAAAATAGACAACACAACAAAATTGTCTGCCAGATACATCGTTTTACCCAGTGAATAACGTGGCTTCTAAAGGTATCATTGCTAATGACAGATGGACATATGAAAATAGCCATCAGTGCCTTAATGTATATCAGAAATATAGTGGGAACCAAGAACAAACAGGGACAACATCATGACCGAGGCTGGTGTATCCATCATACCCTGCGGAGGTTGTGACAAAAAACTAAATAAGTGAAACGTCAAGAACTCTTGAACACAGCCTTCAAGAAAACCCAAAGTCCTGCAGACAGGACAACCAGAATAACTCCTGCGTATAACAGAACAACAGAGAGCACATCATGAAGTTCAGTGAAGCCAGAGTAATAATTCCTGAAAATGATTCACTCAAACGCCGGTGCGTGGAAGCAGCAATGACAGCAACAATCAGCACTATACGACCATATCACAAATGTTTATAAAAAGTACAGAGCGTTAGAAAAGCCAAGTTGTTCATTGCAGACAGTGTTTGGTTTTCATCTTTTCAGTGTTTACATAAGAGCATAAGAACGAAGAAACTCTGAAGTAGGTCTGTTGCGTGGTCCGTGCTAGGCAGGTTCAGCTTGCCCAACCACACTCACTCTTATGTTTGCCCAACCTATATTTAAAATTACCCAAGGTTCTCATCTCATTGACGCTACCTGAGAGTTCGTGCCACTCATCTACAACTCTAATGATAAACTAGTACTTCCCTAGATCTTTACTTCACCTAAATTTGTCCAAATCGAATCCTCTGATGCGAGTCCTGCCTTGGTTAGATACTTTCAGCATGTTATTTATAGCATGTTATTTGCTGCATTTCTCATTATTAAACTGATGTGCATAACAGGTAATGAAATGTGCATTACTATAAACTGCTTTTATTTTTGCCTGAACTCCTGCTTTTTTGCCTTTCATGGCATTTACGCCATCAAATATCTGAGCTATCAGTTTTCATCCATCTCCTTGAAGGATTATGTCATATTGTTCTAGAATACGTTTTGATATGCCATGTGCAGTTTGATTTTCTGGAATAAAGAATCCCCAAAAACGCTCAAATATTTCTCGATTCAACACGTACCGTAGAACAATGACCATTTCAGTGTATTCCGAAACATCTTTTGAGTCATCAGCCATGACAGCGGCAAAGGAAGCTTCTCTAATTACTGTCCCTATCTCCTCATGGTATATTTGTAGCAGGCAGTCAAGCGTCTCATTCTGAATGGTCTTAGAAACACCTTTGAAGACCGTACTGGTTTCTAAGTTATTCTTCAAATCTGGATCTAATTTACATGCAAAATTTATTAATCCTCTAAATACCCCTGGATTTACTGAATCATCTTTTTCATCATGTCCACGTAAGGGAGTTTCAAAGTTTCCACAAAAGAAAATACAGTCTATGATTTTGGATAAAATTTCACGGTTCTTTTTAATCTTTATTTTATGTTCATTGATTGAAAGTCTGTATGTCTCACTAAGTTTCTCCTTAACATTTGTTTCCTAGAAGTGACAGTAAAACTACATTTTCAACGCTTCTTTGACTTCTCATGTTTTTCAGGTTTTTTTTCTTTCATTTTGTTTATATTTCTAAAACCATCTTTTGTCCACGTTACATCACCTCCAAACAGCAAACACAGGAAGCAAAACAATGCATTTTTTACTTCACAGTCGCAAAGCCAACTTTTCCGTTGGTACCATTCAGAATTAAAGCTACAAATATACTTCTTGGTGTTGCTTATTCCTGGCTGAGATATTTGAATATCAGGTGTTGAACGGCCTCTTTTCTTAACTGTAACTTTCTCATAGAGAGACAATTGTGAAAATTTAAGCTGTTGAAGTTCATTTACAGTCACAGAACTTATTTCTTGGGGATGCAAGGAGGCCATGATTAAATTATTTAAACTTTCTGTAAAATGAAAGAACCGAAAAAAAAACTATGAATTAAATAAAATAGCTGGAAGCATGATAATCATCTAATTCTACACTTTATCACATTCATGGTTTTTAAGGACAACATACATGGTTTTTAAGCACAACACACGTCGCTGAGTCAAAAAGAAACACTACCTTACACTTGCACAACAGGGTCGGCACTGCATCAGTGACAGTGCTCTTTCTACCTAGCATGCAGCATCTTATCTCGGGCATGTGCACATGCACACGATAGCCAAACACAGAGTAGCTGGAACTGTGAAGCGCACAGTTCCACACAAGGATTTTCGTAATTTTTTCATGTACTAAGGGATGGCTACTGACATTAAGCTTAAGGATTATATAATGTACAAGTATAAAGAAAGAATTAAAGGAAAAAAGACTAATTATGTTGAATGTTATCGATAATATCGAGTGAAAATAGGGGGTGCGGCAGTTCTACAGTGCCTGTACACGAGCTGCCACTACATGACACTAGAATATTTATACATGAACCCGGCTGTGGAATTATTTTTGGTACCAATAAATTTCCACAAACCTAAAGTTGAATGAGATAAGTGGGCTTTTGTACATGGAAGTGGGGATGGTAGAAACATTGGGCGTATTTCCTTACACTGGTTGTCCATGTTCACCCATCAGTAAAATGGGTACCTGAGTCGCATACTGAGACAGAAACTGGCTTAATTTGCCTAAAATGCTCTGCATAACAAGCTGCTTTCTGTACAGTAGTGCAGTGATACCTCTCATATCCGGCCTGCCTTTATCCAAACCTCGCCAATATCCGAACAGGCCCTGGAAAAAGGCAAATTTCTAAAATTATTACGAAAACATCCGAACAGCCGTTTGGATATGGCAGAAGGCTGAATCAAACATGGCGCGCACTTGATTGTACCAGTTAGCCACTAGGAGCCTTGCTCTTCGCCACCCCCGCCACCCACTGTGAGTTTTCTGCCACCTCAAAAACTGGAAAAAGTGCCGAAAGAAAAGTGATGGCGAAGCCACAGAGCTTGGAACTCGATCAGTGTGTGATGAAGTGGTACCTACATTCCCAATGCCTCCTAGACCAAAAACTTCAGCAGGAAGGGCAGGTGTTGAAACACTTTTGGAGTATTTGGAGCATCCACTGTCCACAGCCCATATGAAAAGTTATGATCCTGTGGTCCGTGAAATCAAGGAGGCTGTAATTCGAGCCCAGTGTCTGGTCCCACCACCAGACAATGTTTGACTCATTTTTTAACCTACAATGCCGTCGCCGATGGCGATATAACGGGGTACGGATGGCGATATGATAGTATGGATGTGCACTCCCCCCTCCTCATGTATCCAGAAACTCCGTGTTTCCAAATCGGTCTCGTCCCACATAGTTCAGGTATGAGAGGTATCACTGTATGTCATTGATGTCAGCTAGGCCTATACCTGGAGTTTACCTGGAGAGAGTTCCGGGGGTCAACGCCCCAGCGGCCCGGTCTGTGACCAGGCCTCCTGGTGGATCATAGCCTGATCAACCAGGCTGTTGCTGCTGGCTGCACGCAAACCAACGTACGAGCCACAGCCCGGCTGGTCAGGAGCCGACTTTAGGTGCTTGTCCAGTGCCAGCTTGAGGACTGCCAGGGGTCTGTTGGTAATCCCCCTTATGTATGCTGGGAGGCAGTTGAACAGTCTCGGGCCCCTGACACTTATTGTATGGTCTCTTAACGTGCTAGTGACACCCCTGCTTTTCATTGGGGGGATGTTGCATCGTCTGCCAAGTCTTTTGCTTTCGTAGTGAGTGATTTTCGTGTGTAAGTTCGGTACTAGTCCCTCTAGGATTTTCCAGGCGTATATAATCATGTATCTCTCCCGCCTGCATTCCAGGGAATACAGTTTTAGGAACCTCAAGCGCTCCCAGTAATTGAGGTGTTTTATCTCCGTTATGCGCGCCGTGAAGGTTCTCTGTACATTTTCTAGGTCAGCAATTTCACCTGCCTTGAAAGGTGCTGTTAGTGTGCAGCAATATTCCAGCCTAGATAGAACAAGTGACCTGAAGAGTGTCATCATGGGCTTGGCCTCCCTAGTTTTGAAGGTTCTCATTATCCATCCTGTCATTTTTCGAGCAGATGCGATTGATACAATGTTATGGTCCTTGAAGGTGAGATCCTCCGACATGATCACTCCCAGGTCTTTGACGTTGGTGTTTCGCCCTATTTTGTGGCCAGAATTTGTTTTGTACTCTGATGAAGATTTAATTTCCTCGTGTATGCCATATCTGAGTAATTGAAATTTCTCATCGTTGAACTTCATATTGTTTTCTGCAGCCCACTGAAAGATTCGGTTGATGTCCGCCTGGAGCCTTGCAGTGTCTGCAATGGAAGACACTGTCATGCAGATTCGGGTGTCATCTGCAAAGGAAGACATGGTGCTGTGGCTGACATCCTTGTCTATGTCGGATATGAGGATGAGGAACAAGATGGGAGCGAGTACTGTGCCTTGTGGAACAGAGCTTTTCACCGTAGCTGCCTCGGACTTTACTCTGTTGACGACTACTCTCTGTGTTCTGTTAGTGAGGAAATTATAGATCCATCGACCGACTTTTCCTGTTATTCCTTTAGCACGCATTTTGTGCGCTATTATGCCATGGTCACACTTGTCGAAGGCTTTTGCAAAATCTGTATATATTACATCTGCATTCTTTTTATCTTCTAGTGCATTTAGGACCTTGTCGTAGTGATCCAATAGTTGAGACAGACAGGAGCGACCTGTTCTAAACCCATGTTGCCCTGGGTTGTGTAACTGATAGGTTTCTAGATGGGTGGTGATCTTGCTTCTTAGGACCCTTTCAAAGATTTTTATGATATGGGATGTTAGTGCTATTGGTCTGTAGTTCTTTGCTGTTGCTTTACTGCCCCCTTTGTGGAGTGGGGCTATGTCTGTTGTTTTTAGTAACTGTGGGACGACCCCCATGTCCATGCTCCCTCTCCATAGGATGGAAAAGGCTCGTGATAGGGGCTTCTTGCAGTTCTTGATGAACACGGAGTTCCATGAGTCTGGCCCTGGGGCAGAGTGCATGGGCATGTCATTTATCGCCTGTTCGAAGTCATTTGGCGTCAGGATAACATCGGATAGGCTTGTGTTAACCAAATTTTGTGGCTCTCTCATAAAAAATTCATTTTGATCTTCGACTCTCAGTCTGGTTAGCGGCTTGCTAAAAACTGAGTCATATTGGGACTTGAGTAGCTCACTCATTTCCTTGCTGTCATCTGTGTAGGACCCATCTTGTTTAAGTAGGGGCCCAATACTGGACGTTGTTCTCGACTTTGATTTGGCATAGGAGAAGAAATACTTTGGGTTTCTTTCGATTTCATTTATGGCTTTTAGTTCTTCCCGTGATTCCTGACTCCTATAAGATTCCTTTAGCTTGAGTTCGATGCTTGCTACTTCTCTGACCAGTGTCTCCCTACGCATTTCAGATATATTGACCTCTTTTAGCCGCTCTGTTATTCTTTTCCGTCGCCTGTAAAGGGAGCGCCTGTCTCTTTCTATTTTATATCTACTCCTCCTTTTTCTTAGAGGAATAAGCCTTGTACATACATCGAGTGCCACCAAGTTAATCTGTTCTAGGCATAAGTTGGGGTCTGTGTTGCTTAGTATATCTTCCCAACTTATATCGGTTAGGACTTGGTTTACTTGGTCCCACTTTGTTTTTGTTATTGAAGTTGAATTTGGTGAATGCTCCCTCGTGACTAGTCTCATTATGTCGGTCTGGGGCTCCACGCATACATGTCTGAACCTCAATTATGTTGTGATCTGAGTATATTGTTTTTGATATGGTGACATTTCTTATCAGATCATCATTGTTAGTGAAGATGAGGTCTAGTGTATTCTCCAGTCTAGTAGGCTCTATTATTTGCTGGTTTAAATTGAATTTTGTGCAGAGATTTAAAAGCTCGTGTGAGTGTGAGTTTTCGTCAGAGCTGCCTCCTGGTGTTATTACTGCAACAATATTATTTGCTATATTCCTCCATTTCAGGTGCCTTAAGTTGAAATCCCCCAGGAGCAAGATGTTGGGTGCAGAAGCTGGAAGATTTTCCAGACAGTCGTCATTTTTAACAGCTGTTTCTGGAATTGCTGGGATGTTGCATCTGGAGGCTTGTAGACTACCACAATGACTAGGTTTTGGTTCTCGACCTTTACTGCTAAAACTTCCACTACATCATTTGAGGCATTTAGCAGTTCTGTGCAAACAAGTGACTCTGCAATGTACAGGCCAACCCCCCCCCCCTTTTGCCTGTTCACTCTGTCACATCTGTATAGGTTGTAACCTGGGATCCATATTTCGTTGTCCAAGTGATCCTTTATGTGGGTCTCAGTGAAAGCCGCGAACATTGCCTTTGCCTCTGCAAGCAGTCCACAGATGAAAGGTATTTTGTTTTTGTTGCTGGCTTTAGACCCTGTATATTTGCAAAGAAGAATGTCATCGGACTGGGGGTATTGTTGGTACTGGGGGGGGGGATTTTTTTTTCCGGCATTAGTATCTGTATCTGTTGGTTTGGAGTGGAGGCCATCGACTGTGGTTCCACTCCAGGAATGACTGGATTTGGTGTACGATTTCTGCCATTTTCTGCCAGTTTTTTTTCCTTCCTGGCACTAAAAAACCTCTCCCTCTTGAGTGGCTGTGGCTACCCAGGTTTTCCCATGGTTTGGATGTTTTGTATCTTTTTGTACCCTTTAGATGGTGTGCCTGGCAATTTAAGTTATAGCACAGTCTTTCCTGTACTGAAGAGGTACACATTTCAGGGTGAAAAAGCTTACAGGAAGGGAGTTTGCATTTTCCTGTTGTCATATGGGCATGGCATTTTCTAGGGTGGTCATAGTTGCACGTCCCGTCTGTTTTTCCAGATTTCCCATGTCTGCAGATACCAAGTGCATAACATGTGCACAGGCTTGGTTTCCGTTTGCCTTGGGTTTCTGTGACTGTATTCCCTGTTGGTGCATGTTTCCCTGTCTTATTCCTATCCTCCCTAGCACCAACAATGGAGCTCCCACCAGTTGTTTTTGGTAATATATCCTCACTATTGCTAGTGGAGTCCTCTTGTTTGCTATTTCCTGTGGTATTTCTAGTTTGCAATATTGGTTTTATCTTATCTTTGACTACACTTGTTTCCCCACTACGGCTCCTGTCCCCTATGAGGTCATTTATATGTATTCCTTCCTACGTATAATTCCCGACTACCTGGACAAAATCTCCAGCTTCACCATTACTGTCTCCCAGGACAGCACCTCCAGCTTCACCATTACTGTCTCCCAGGACAGCACCTCCAGCTTCACCATTACTATCTCCCAGGACAGCACTATCAGCCCCACATTTACTGACTACCAGGACATCACCTCCAACCTTACAGTTTCTGACTACATGGCCAGTATCAAGGGCAGTACCATTCAGCCCAGACTTTTTATGTTCCCATCTGTTGTAGAAAGATTCCAGGTTGTCTATGAAAGCAGCTTTGATGTTGTCCTCTTTTAATACCCTTGTGATTTTAGTCCACAGATTTTCCTCATTTGTTCATACCCAAAAACACTTCCCTGTTTTAATACTGCTTGTAGCTAGTTCTTGGATATCTGCACAAGGGGCGTGACACCAATTTCCACAAAAATGACAATTTATCCATGTGGAAGCCCGTTTGTTTGATTGACTGCAGACTATACAGAGCTTCATAATGATTTGAATGGTTGATTTGCTGTAATTCTACTAGCAACCTCTTGAATGCTCTATTAATAACCTCCTTAAATGAAGCTCTAGCTATTTGTATTTCTATTTCTAACTGTACTTGTATATTGGACAGCTTACCGTGTACGTTCCTGATTTATATTTATTGTTTGTGTTTGATAAGGGAGCCTACAGCCCCATCCGTTTACAGTCTGCTTTATTGTCCAACGAATCCGTTTGAAACCAGTCAAGGGTTCGGACCATCAAGGGTTCGGACCAGTCGAGGGTTCGGACCAGTCGATCTGATCTGATCAGTGGGTCACTTATTTAAAACATACTGGTCGCTGATTTGGGCTAACACATGAAGAATCTACTTGAAATTATCTACCCGAGTAATATGTGATTTGATTGATACAAAAGTATAACTTGCGTGTTGAAGAGCCGGTGATTTCTGGCAGCTCCTACAATGACGAACGGTCGAGCCTCAACCCTTGTTTATCAATCGCTGTATCTAGCTTTTCTAGTTTTTTTCGTCTCCGCCACAATAAATGCTATATTATCACTATAGTTGACTGGTGGAAATTTTGGAGGAAGGACGCTTTTTCTGTAGTAATAATTGCTTCTCGTTGTGTATATTGCGACCGCTGGTAACTACAGGTTATATGAAATTCACAGTATACATCTGGTATTTCAAGAAAAAAGAAACTAATGAAAGTCACTCCACTCCACTAAGTACCATTATAATACTGGTTAGTTGCTACTACAACACTGTATTCTGCTATTCACTGGTATCACTAGATTATATGCGAGTACACTAGCAGGCCAGGAAGATTATTAAGACAGCTGACCACTGTGGTAAGTTTCTGGCGACTTCTGGCACCTGCCTCTATAGGCTTATTACTTCATATATACCTTGTACATGTACTTGTAGAAATAAAGATATGATATTATATTAATCATCGGAACTTACCAAGGAGGGAAGAAGTAATATGCATGGTAACTGTAAAAGGAAGGTAAATTAAGAAAAACCCATGAGCAAATATGGGCCTTGTAGATTCGGAACAAATGATATAGTGTTTGGCAAAATATGTGTGTTTGACCCTCCCTCGCCAGGAGTCTCCACGTTCATGAATTTGTCAAATGAGGATCAGGCAGACACAGCTCAGCCATAGTCAAGTATTTGCATTTGCTCCTGTTCTCATTTTGTGTAGTTTGTGATGTGCTGCTGATATAAGAACATAAGAAAGAAAGAGCACTGCACCAGGCCTACTGGCCCATGCGAGGCAGGTCCAACTCACACCCACTATTACAACCCAAGTACTCAAAGGCCTGTTATCGTGGGTGTAAAGGGAGCAAAATAAACACAGCAAAAAAACTTTGAATGATATTATCCTTCACTAAGTATAAACAGCAGTATGTATACTATATACACTATGTACAGCAATAGGTATTAGTGCACGCCACGGTAATCAAGACAGAATAGCAGCCAAGAGAAAGCAGACCAACTTGCTTCAACCAGCTCTAGAATGGAAATGACAAGGGTGAAAACGTGAATGGTAACTACGTCACCTTCACAATTCCCAGGTCCACATTCTCATCGGCTGAACCTAGATACTGATCTGACGATGGGGCACCATTGGAATGTCAGATTCTTAGCATCTGGTTTGCTGGTTGGCGAGGTAGCCTATGTGAGTGTGTTAACATGCTCTGAATGAAGATTACATACTCTTTACATGCAACACCCCAACTCCAAGAGGGCTCATGACTAGGCTTCCACCTCAATGGGTAAACGTGCTGCCATGGCACAGTATAATGGAACCGCCTCTCCTCTCAGCCATCCAACTCATTAGATAGAGCTCAGCTTTTATCACGACATAAAGCCAAACTCTAAACTTAAAGTGAGACAGCAGACAGTAGGGCTAACATAGGTCCAAGATACCTGGGAACGGTAGCAGAATTTACCCTCACTAAAACAAAACTCCCACAACATTAAATCTTCATAATATACGAAAGGGGGACAAAAAGAGCTATACATGTGTTTACCCAAAGTCCCTAACGCATCCTAACCTAATACATGTAAATTCTAGACAGAACATCAGCCAGCATATTTTCTTTACCAGCAATGTGCTGCACTTTTATGTTATATGGTTGCAACCTGATGGACCACTTCATAATTCTTGAGTTGTGATTTTTCATATGTTGTAGATAAACCAGAGGATTGTGGTCACTGTAGACTGTGACCACCTGCGAAGTCTGGCCCACATACATGCCAACGTGCTCCAAGGCCAGTACCAGAGTGAGGGCTTCTTTTTCAATTGTAGAGTAGGCCCTCTGGTGCGGCTGGTACTTGGCCGAATAGTAAGCCACAGCCTGCAACCCATCGTCCCCAGATTGCACAGGTACTGCCCCCACCCCAGACTCACAGGCATCTACCTGTAATGTAAAGGGTTTGGAGAAATCAGGAGACAGGAGAATAGGAGCAGTACAAATGATTAATATGGCTTTATGGAAAGCCTTTTGACATCCTGATGTCCACTTAAAGGGGACTTTTTGACTGGTAATTGAGGTTAGAGGGGCTGCAATATCTGAGAAATTTTTACAGAATTTTCTATAAAATCTTACCATACCTAGGAAACGTTGGAGGGATTTGCTATCATGAGGTACTGGATAATTTTTAATGGCAAGAATTTTAGCAAATTTAGGGGATACTTTGCCACTACCTACTTCATGGCCCAGAAAGGTAATAGTAAATTGGCCAAAGGATGACTTGGATAAATTAACAGTTAAGTGGAAACTCTGGAAGGTCTCAAAGAGAGCCTTAAGCCTAAACATGTGTTGATCCCAAGTATCAGACACAATAACAATGTCGTCTAGCTAAACTGCCGTGCCTTCAAGTCCTTTAATAGCCTAATTTATCAATTTCTGGAGTGAAGCGGGCGAGTTTTTCATTCCGAAGGGGGTAACTGTATATTGATAATGACCTCCTGGAATTACGAAGGCAGAGATTTCCTTCGCCTTATCTGTCAAAGGTACCTGATAATAACCTTTAAGGAGGTCTAACTTGGACACAAAAGTAGCCTTAGCCACAAAGTCGATTGCGTTATCCAGACGTGGCAGAGGGTAAGCATCTGTAATTGTGACCTCATTCACCTTATGGTAGTCTGTACACATTTAAAAACCTCCATCAGCTTTCTTAACAAGGATGTACGGTGAAGCCCATGAACTAGACTCCTCCTCCTCCACTAACTCATGCTCTAACAGAAATTCTACCTCCTGCTGAAGTAGTCGTTGTTTCTTAGGATTATCTCTGTAGGGGGAGAGTTTAATAGGTTTAGAGTTTCCCACATCTGCATCATATCCTAGTGTACATTTTTTCAGAACATCCGAAAAGATATCAGGGTAAGATTGTAGGAGTGCAGTTAAACTTGTTACTTGATTCTTAGACAGCCCCACCAGGGTTAGGGTCCTTGAGGAGGACAGAATTGGGAAGCTTTACATTAATCTCAGAAATAGAGTGCTACGAGTCAGGGTCATCTACAGAGGCAGAGTAAATTGTCATTAATGGGACTTTGTCTGGTGTATTAAATACTTTAATTGGATTAATTTGGAAAGTTTTAGTTTTTGAGGTCTTGTCGAGGGAAGACACCACATAATTTACATCAGATAATTTACTTACAATTTGCATAGGTCCCGTAAATCTAGCTTTTAAGGTATGGCCAGGTACAGGTTCCTGTACCAACGTCTTGTCTCCTGGATGGAAGGAGAGAAACTTTGAATTTCTGCCATACCTCTGTTTCATTGTCTTTTGAGCTGCCATTAAGTTAGCCTTAGCCAACTGACATGCCACCTGCAACCTTGAAGAAGGGTTGTAAAGTGTTGAGCAAACGTCTTCTTCCATCTATCCTTCCTTGAGCATCCGAAGAGAAGCTCGTACATTGTGCCCAAAGATCAACTCAAACGGACTATACCCGGTAGACTCCTGCAGTTTCCCTTATTGAAAACAGCAACAAAGGTAATGATTCATCCCAGTTTGTAGGAAAATGCATACAAAAAGTTCTCATCATGCTTTATAACGTTTGATGGAATCTTTCCGAGGTGCCTTGGGACTGAGGATGATAGGCAGTGGATAAGTTGTGAATTATCCCTAGACTAGTTAATGCTTTCCTAAATTCTTTTGCAGTGAAGTTAGTACCTTGATCACTTTGAATAGATTTAGGAATGCCAAAGCAAGAGATAAACTTAGTTAAAGCTTTAACAATTGCTTTAGTATTAATACTGCACCTGGGAATTGCTTCTGGGTATCTAGTTACTGTATCCATAATGGAAATAAGTACTGATTCCTAGACTTGGACTTGGATAGTGGACCTACACAATCTATAATTAACCCTGCATAAAGTTCTCCATTGGCAGGTATAGGATGGAGAGGTGCAGGCTCAATGGGGTGTCCAGGTTTCCCTACTTGCTGACATTCTCTACAACAGCGGATATGATTCTTCACATCCTGCCTTAACTTTGGCCAAAAGAACTCTTTTAATATTCTATACAGGGTTCTAGTCATTCTTAAGTGGCCGTCTAATGAAGAGTTATGAGCATGGTTGACAAATAGGCAGCAGAGAGTTTGCATAAATGGGGAGAAATCAGAGTGGGGAAGCGTCACGAGCGGTGTTCCTCAGGGGTCAGTGTTGGGCCCCCTGCTGTTCACAATCTACATAAACGACATAGATGAGGGCATAAAGAGCGACATCGGCAAGTTTGCCGATGACACCAAAATAGGCCGTCGAATTCATTCTGACGAGGACATTCGAGCACTCCAGGAAGATTTGAATAGACTGATGCAGTGGTCGGAGAAGTGGCAGATGCAGTTTAATATAGACAAATGCAAAGTTCTAAATGTTGGACAGGACAATAACCATGCCACATATAAACTAAATAATGTAGATCTTAATATTACGGATTGCGAAAAAGATTTAGGAGTTCTGGTTAGCAGTAATCTGAAACCAAGACAACAGTGCATAAGTGTTCGCAATAAAGCTAATAGAATCCTTGGCTTCATATCAAGAAGCATAAATAATAGGAGTCCTCAGGTTGTTCTTCAACTCTATACATCCTTGCTTAGGCCTCATTTAGATTATGCTGCACAGTTTTGGTCACCGTATTACAGAATGGATATAAATTCTCTGGAAAATGTACAAAGGAGGATGACAAAGTTGATCCCATGTATCAGAAACCTTCCCTATGAGGATAGACTAAGGGCCCTGAATCTGCACTCTCTAGAAAGACGTAGAATTAGGGGGGATATGATTGAGGTGTATAAATGGAAGACAGGAATAAATAAAGGGGATGTAAATAGTGTGCTGAAAATATCTAACCTAGACAGGACTCGCAGCAATGGTTTTAAGTTGGAAAAATTCAGATTCAGGAAGGATATAGGAAAGTACTGGTTTGGTAATAGAGTTGTGGATGAGTGGAACAAACTCCCAAGTACAGTGATAGAGGCCAGAACGTTGTGTAGCTTTAAAAATAGGTTGGATAAATACATGAGTGGATGTGGGTGGGTGTGAGTTGGACCTGATAGCTTGTGCTACCAGGTCGGTTGCCGTGTTCCTCCCTTAAGTCAATGTGACCTGACCTGACTAGGTTGGGTGCATTGGCTTAAGCCGGTAGGAGACTTGGACCTGCCTCGCATGGGCCAGTAGGCCTTCTGCAGTGTTCCTTCGTTCTTATGTTCTTATATTTAATATTTGAGGTCTAAACTTTTTTGGAACTACTAACGTGTCTGACTGTTGCCTTCCCTCCATCTCCTTACCAGTCTCAGTGCAGATTAAATAGTCGTTTTTAATTTTATATTTGACTGGGTGATCTGAAAAGGATTTACCCATGGCCGCCTGAAAAGCGAAATTTAAGGAAGGGTCTTTTCGCTGTTCCTCTCGAAAGGACAGTCCCTTAGGCATGGAAACAGAGATATCTGACAATCCTGCAACCCTGGAATAGGAAAGCTTGATCTAGGTCTGTTCACTAAATTTACGAGGCCCTGACCAGTTTTCCTCATAAAACAAATTGGCTATGTGAGATCAGAGTCGTCCAAGGATAGGTTAGCATTCTCCCTAGATATCCCTTGGGATTTTGCCCGAGTTATGGCCAACATCAGAGAAGAAATAATCATGACTGGTTCTGGACACGTACTAGAAGTGGTAATGTTATTACCCAGTAATAACATTGCATCTTTCATAGGAAATCCATCAGATACACCTACAGTCAAATATCCAGTGTAATACTTACTTTGGACGTATATTTTATGTAAGGGGACAGAAAACACTGCTCCTCCAAAAAGCTTCTAGAAGAACGGAGGCTTGTAATGAGGTGTGTTCAGAAAGGAAAAGTATTCTCTCTGTTATAAGTGAGCAATATGCTCCAGTATCCCTTAAGGTTCTGACTTCAGTTTTCTTTGAATTTTCCTGAAGGGATATTTGACACGTACTATAATATGGGTCCATCCCTTTCACTACTTCTTTTAGGGACATAACATTATAAATTTTCTCTAATGGTTGGGGTTTATTTGGGCAGATAGGACGAATGTGGCCTGATTTATTACAGTGAAAGCAAATGACATTTTTGACCTTAACTCCTTGTTGATGTGACTGGGTACTGTTGTCGGGTTACACTATGTTGAGTGGTTCGTTGCTCACTAGGTTGACCATAGGTTGAGTAGCATGGCTCACCAGATGACTTAGCTGGATGACATCGCCGTTCTCCTTCCTGCTGGCACTTCATTCTCCAATCAGAAATGTTTGTTGATGGTCTCTGCTCATGCCAGGCTGTTGAAAAGAGAGATGGGACTGCTCAGACAAGAAGCAGTTGATTTCAAAAGTATCAGCCAACCTGGCTGCCTACAATGCAGTGGTCAACACATGATCCTGCATAAAGACTCTAATCTCTGGTCCAACAGACTCCAGCAGGTTATCCACCAATATTAACTGGACCAACTCGTCGAAATTTGCGGCACCACTTTTATTTATTTATTTATTTAGTAATTTAAGCATACAAGCATACAAAAAATACAGGTAAGAGCAGCATGCCAAAGCCACTTATATGCATAGCATTACGGGCTGGCTTAAAATTAACTTAAGATAAACTAAGCAATGATGAAATCAGTGATAAAACATTATTGTAAACAGATAACTATAAAGCACAAATGAGTATTACAAAGACAGGTCATATGGTTGCTTGCATTGCTGTACATTCAGTCGAATGGAGTATTCTGTTAGGTAGTGTATTTAAAAAAATAATAAAATTAGATTGGGTCCTAGGTTTAACATTTGTGTGATATAATTGTGAGTAACATATAGGATATACAATTTATAAGGTTCAGTTATTCAGTATTTATTTGGTTTTGAGTGAATAAGTGATCTTTGAGAAGAGACTTGAATTTATAAACAGGTAGTGTTTCTTTTATATTTACAGGTAATGAATTCCAGATTTTAGGGCCTTTTATGTGCATTGAGTTTTTGCATAGCGTGAGATGGACACGAGGAACATCAAAGAGTGATCTGTGCCTTGTGTTATGGTCATGTGTTCTGTTGAGGTTCGCAAGGAGATGTTTGAGGGGAGGGTTAATATCAGAGTTAAGTGTTCTATGTATGTAATAGGTGCAATAATAAGTATGGATGTTTTGTATGGTGAGTAGGTTGAGTGTTTTGAATATTGGTGGAGTGTGTTGCCTGTAATGAGAATTTGTTATCATTCTAACTGCAGCCTTTTGTTGGGTAATTAGTGGTCTGAGATGGTTAATTGTTGTTGAACCCCATGCACAAATTCCATAGGTGAGATAGGGGTAAATAAGAGAGTGATAAAGGGCCAGGAGGGCTGACTGTGGAACATAGTACCGTATCTTCGATAGTATGCCTACAGTCTTGGAGATTTTCTTAGAAATTTGTTGTATATGTGTATGAAATTTGAGTCTATTATCGAGGTGGATTCCTAGGAATTTTCCCTCTGTTAGCTTTGTGATAGGTGATCCGTTTATTGTTATGTTAAGAGGTACATCTGTAGCTCTGTTACCAAACTGAATGAAGTAGGTTTTGTCAATGTTTAGTGTAAGTTTGTTAGTCCTCATCCAGGTAGATATTTTCTGTAATTCGGTGTTTACAGTATTGGCTAGCGTGACTGGGCTCGGGTGAGAGAAGACGTATGTAGTGTCATCTGCAAAAAGTGTGGGTTTGAGTAATTGCGAAGCATTTGGTAGGTCATTTATGTATAGGAGAAAGAGAAGAGGGCCAAGGACACTTCCCTGTGGGACACCAACTGTAATTGGTTGTGCGGAAGAGCTTGCCCCATTTGCGTACACATATTGGCTTCTGTTGCTGAGGTAAGACTTGAGGTAGTTGAGGGAGTGCCCTCTAATACCATAGTGTGACAATTTTACGTGGAGCAAGTCATGGTCAACTGTATCAAAAGCTTTACGTAAGTCAATGAAGATCCCCAGTGGGACTTCTTTTTTCTCTATTGCAGTGTATATATGTTCTAGCATGTGTATAATAGCATCATTAGTATTTTTATTAGGCCTGAATCCAAATTGGCAGGGGTTGAGAATGTTTTGGGAGATGAGGTAGGAGTAGATTCGTTTATGAATTAATTTTTCGAAGATTTTTGAGAGAGGGTGTAAATTGGATATTGGCCTATAGTTATTCAACTCTGGTCTCCTCCTTTATGGATCGGGGTGACCCTTGCTATTTTGAGAACTGTAGGGAAGGTGGAGGATTCAATGGATTTGCCTTGTACAAACTGGAAAAGGCATTAATTTGCTGTCTTACAAAATCAACAAAGGACTGACCGAGCTGTCGTCTACCTGGAGTTTACCTGGAGAGGGTTTCAGGGATCAACACTCCCACAGCCCTGTCTGAGACCAGGCCTCATGGTGGATCAGGGTCTGAATCCTTTCTGTACTTGGCAGGAATACATTGATAAGTACCAAGAACTGTGGTCTTCACCACCTGATAATTACTGAAATCAGTGTCATTTAACACTGATGTAAATTCCTGTGCCTTACCAAACAATGCTGAATGCATCAAAGATGCCCAATGCTGTGCAGGCCACCTCAAGGCTCGAGTCTGGTTGTCGAATGCTTCGAAAAATAATTCAGGCTCAGCTTCAATGAAACGAGGAACAAGCTGTACTCCTTTTGCAAACTAAAGTCATTTCAGCTTGAATAAACTGCTTCCTTTCTTTTTCTCTATCAAACTCTTCCTTGGCATATGCTCTCTGTTCCCTGGCCTGCTCAAGATTGATTTTTGCTAACTCAAGTGCAAGTGCAGCTGATTCCTCCCTAAACAACCCCAAGGCTTCAAACTACTAGTTTTGCTCAGGGGTTGCTTCTCCCTCAATGGTTTGTAGGTATCTCAATGGAGATCTAAGCTAAGCTCCTGTAGAGGGAGAAACAGGAGTCTGGTGCGCCATCTCCTCTGCTCGAAGTTTGACACTTATAAGATTACGAACTGTACAGCAGTGAGAGTGCTTTTATGCTCAATGCCAATAGAGTGAGCAGTTCGCCAACAATGCTGTAAAGAAAATTTGGGCAGGTTTAATGGAGTGTATTCAGACACTAACCGTCTGACTCATATAGGTGGCATTAATCCCAACGTAACAAGCTATCTGCAATACACGCTCAGCTATTCGCTGTATGACTGCAGAATGCTCACACGATAGCAAGGCTGACAATCAACAAAGCCGAATGCAGAATACGCACATACAATAGCAAGGCTGACATGCCGTAGCAAAACCAGCTGCAGAATACTCACACAATAACAAGGCTGACCATAGCGAAGCAAATGGAAAGTTGACACGCAAAACAGCAAGCTATCTATGATCACACAATAGCAAGGTTGACCATAACAAAGTAAACACAAAGTTGACATGCAAAATTCGTGAAGCTTTGGCAAAGCTGATGCAATACCAGATAACCAGCTATCTGTGATATATGTACTTCCTGCTCCAACTTCAGCTCTAGGCTCAGCTCCTGCTTAAAGTCCAGCTCCAGCTCTCAGACAGGCTACCTATATTGTAACCCAGGTGCTCAAAAGCCTGTTATCCTGGTGTAAAGGGAGCAAAATAAACACAGCAGAAAAACTTTGAATTATATTATCCTTCACCAAGTATAAACAGCAATATGTACACTATATGCACTATGTACAGCAATTGGTATTAGTGCACACCACGGTAATCAAGGCAGAATAGCAGCCAAGAGAAAGCAGACCACTGTGCTTCAACCAGCTCTAGAATGGAAATGACAAGGGTGAAAACGTGAGTGGTAACCACGTCACCTTCACAATTGCCAGATCCACATTCTCATTGGCTGAACCTAGATACTGATCTGACGATGGGGCTCCATTGGATTGTCAGATCCTTAGCAACTGGTTTGGTGGTTGGCCAGGTAGCCTATGTGAGTGTGTTAACATGCTCCAAATAAAGATTACATACTCTTTGCATGCAACACCCACTCACGCCCATTCATATATGTATCTAACCTATTTTTAAAACTACATAAGAGTTTAGCTTCAATGACAGTACTCAGGAATTTGTTCCATTCATCCACAACTCTTGCCAAACCAGTGCTTTCCTATATCTTTTCTGAATCCAATTTTTTCCAACTCTTTATATGATCATTAGGAAAAAGATATTCAGTGATCTACTAATCGGATTCGTCCAGATTCGCTGGATTCAGACGGATTCAAGTGGTTTCATTGGAAATAAAGCCAAATCGGAAAAAACTGTTACAAAAAATTAAATACTTTATGGAATTATAGACTAGCTAGCTAGGCGAGTTGTCAAGTACTGCAAGATTACCACCACCATGAAGATCTGTGTAGTCTGCAGAAAGGGTAAGAGGACAAAAACAGGCCTGGATTGATTGCCATCTCTGTGGTCAGTGGTCCCATGCTATATGCAGGGATTTTAAACCAGTGACCACACTTGACATAAACTCAGAGATGTTTTTGGGTCTGCCCAAACGAGATACACCTGTATAAGGAAATGACATCTATATTAAAAGACAAGAACACCAATAAAACATCCTTCTTGAAAGATATGTCAGCATGGTATGGCAGCTGGGAAAATAAGATGTGTGGTAGGGATGGGGCTGTCTTGGACAGTGCTCCTGAGGGTGCTAGTGTTATCCTGGAGGACAGTGCTGAGGGTGCTAGTGTTGTCCTGGAGGAAAGTGCTCCAGAGGGTCCTAGTGATGTCTTAGAAGACAGTATTGGTGTTGTCTTGGAGGACACTGAAGACAACGTTATTCAGTCCACAGAGGTTCAAAATAGAGATAATGCTGGAGATGGATCAAAATGGGATGATGCCTCAGGGAATAGTGTCGACACATTACCAGCAAAACCTGATGGAAGCACTGATGTCCATACAGGGGCGAGAGATAGGGAGGAAACAGGAAAAATAAATGCACCAGCAGCGAACGCAGCTACAATAAATCCTAGCAAACAGAATTGCAATCTATATATGCCTTGGGTATCTGCAGGCACTGGTAAAACAAGTGGGACATGCACCTTTGACAATCCCAAAAAATGCCACACCCACATGACAACAGGAGAGTGTAACTTCCCTTCTTGTAACTTATTTCATCCAGAAATGTGTCACTCATCAATCCATGAAAGAAAATGCTACAATGCATACCGCCAGGCACATCATCCAAAGGGGACTAGAAGACACACACCAGCAAGACTATGGGCAACAAAAGAGAGGAGCCACAACCTTTCCAGGGACATAGGTTTCTTAGGGCCAGGAGGAAAAGAAGACTGACAAGAATTGACCACCACCTGAAAATACTTCTGGGGCAGAGGCACGGACATTGGCCTTTACTCCAGAACAACAGATATTAGAACCAACAAATAAACCCCCCTAAATTCCACCAATCCAATGACATTTGTCTTTGCAAACATACAGGGTCTAAAGCCATCAAAAAACAACAAAATTCCTTACATCAAGGGACTGTTCACGGAGTCAAATGCAATGTTAGCAGCATTCACAGAGACCCACATAAAGGTTCATTATGACAACGAAATATGGATCCCAGGTTATAACCTATTTCGATGCGACAGACTAAACAGGCAACAAGGGGAGGAGGGGGGGGGGTGGCCTGTATGTCACAGAGTCGCTCATTTGTACAGAACTACTAAACACCTCAAATGATATAGTTGAAGTTTTGGCAGTAAAGACTGAATACCAAAACCTTGTCATTGTGGTAATGTACAAGCCTCCAGATGCAACTTCCCAGCAATTCCAGGAGCAGCTTGAGAAATTTGACCACTGTCTGGAAAATCTCCCAACTCCTGCCCCAAACATCTTACTACTAGGAGATTTCAACTTGAGACACCTAAAATGGAAGAGTATAGCAAACAATGTTTTAGCAGAGATCACTCCGGGAGGCAGCTCAGCTGAAAATTCACACACACACGAACTATTAAATCTGTGCAACAAATTCACTAAGTCAGCAAACAGTAGAGCCTACAAGACTAGAAAATGTGCTGGACCTCATCTTCACTAACAATGACGATCTGATACGTAATATAACTGTATCAAAGACAATACGCTCAGATCACAACATAACAGAGGTGCAGACACATATGCACAGGGCTCCGAACCAGCAAAATGTGAGCAGTCATGAAGGTCTCTTCACGAAATTCAATTTCAATAAAAAAACATGCAATGGAATCAAGTAAACCATGTCCTAAATGAAACAAGTTGGGAAGATATCCTAAACAACACGGATCCAAACATTTGCCTTGAAAAAATGAATTCTGTGGTTCTTGAGATCTGCTCAAGACACATTCCATTAAGAAAAAGAAAGAGAAGATGTAAACTAGAAAGAGAAAGACGTTCCCTATACAGATGAAGGTGAAACGTCACAGAGCTGCTGAGTGGGGCCAATATATCTGAAATACGAAGGGAGGCACTAGTCAATGAAACTGCAAATATCGAACTTAAGCTGAAGAAATCTTATAGGAGAAGAACTAAAAGCCGTAAAGGAAATTAAAAAAAAAATGCTTCTTCTCTTATGACAAATCTAAAGGAAAAACAACATCCAGTATTGGGCCCCTGCTTAGGCAGGATGGGACATACACAGATGATAGCCAAGAAATGAGTGAGATACTAAAGTCCCAATATGACTCAGTGTTCAGCGAGCCACTGCCCAGACTAAGGGTCGACAATCCAAATGAATTCTTTATGAACGAAACCTAAAATTTGGTCATCCCAAAAATCTCGGATATTATTCTAACTCCACAAGACTTTGAAGAGGCAATTAATGACATGCCCATGATCTCTGCCCAAGGCCCAGACTCGTGGAACTCCATGTTCATCAAGAATTGCGATAGGGGCTATCGCATGCCTTCAGCATTTTATAGAGAGAGCATGGACACGGGTCATCCCACACACACTAAAAACAACAGACATAGCCCCACTCCACAAAGGTGGCAGTAAAGCAATTGCAAAGAACTACAGACCGATAGCACTAACATCCCATATCATAAAAATCTTTGAGAGGGCTATAAGGAGCAAGATCTCCAGTCACCTAGATACCCATCAATTACACAACCCAGAGCAACATGGGTTTAGAGCAGGTCGCTCCTGCCTGTCCCAGCTACTCGACCACTATGACAAGGTCCTGGATGCTGTAGAGGATGAGCAAAATACAGATGTAGTATACACAGGCTTTGCAAAAGCTTTCGACAAGTGTGACCATGGTGTAATAGCACACAAAATGCGTGATAAAGGAATAACCGGAAAAGTTGGTAGATGGATCTACAACTTCCTGACAAATAGAACACAACGAGTAATAGTAAACAGAGTAAGTCCCAGGCAGCCACGGTAAAAAGCTCTGTTCCACAAGGCACAGTGCTCGCTCCCATTCATTTCCTCATCCTCATTTCTGACATAGACAGAGATGTAAGCAATAGCTCCGTGTCTTCCTTTGCGGATGACACCCGGATTACCATGGCAGTGAAATCCATCGAAGACACCACGAGACTCCAAGCGGACATCAACCAAATCTTCGAATGGGCCACTCAAAACAATATGAGGTTTAACGAGGAGAAAATTCAACTACTCAGTTATGGGAAATTTGAAGAAATTAAAAATGTGTTTACCTGGAGAGAGTTCCGGGGGTCAACGCCCCCGCGGCCCGGTCTGTGACCAGGCCTCCTGGTGGATCAGAGCCTGATCAACCAGGCTGTTACTGCTGGCTGCATGCAAACCAACGTACGAGCCACAGCCCGGCTGGTCAGGAACCGACTTTAGGTGCTTGTCCAGTGCCAGCTTGAAGACTGCCAGGGGTCTGTTGGTAATCCCCCTTATGTATGCTGGAAGGCAGTTGAATAGTCTCGGGCCCCTGACACTTATTGTATGGTCTCTTAACGTGCTAGTGACACCCCTGCTTTTCATTGGGGGGATGTTGCATCGTCTGCCAAGTCAGGGTATACAACAAATTCTAACCATACAATAGAGCGGAAAAGTAATGTGAAGGACCCGGGAGTGATAATGTCAGAGGATCTCGCCTTCAAAGACCACAACAATGTATCTACCTCATCCGCTAGGAAAATGATAGGATGGATAATGAGAACCTTCAAAACTAGGAATGCCAAGTCCATGATTCTCTTCAAATCGCTTGTGCTCTCTAGGCTGGAATGCTGCTATACACTAACGGCCCCCTTCAAGGCTTGCGACATTGCAGACCTGGAGAGTGTACAAAGAACTTTCACAGCACACATAAGTACGATAAGGCATCTAAACTACTGGGAACGGTTGAAGGTCTTTGATCTGTATTCCCTCGAACGCAGGCGAGAGAGATACATGATAATATACACTTGGAAGGTCCTGGAGGGATTGGTACCAAACCTGTACACGAAAATCACTCCCTATGAAAGCAAAAGACTCGGCAGGAGATGAAACATTAACCCGATGAAAAGCAGGGGCGCCACAGGTACACTGAGAGACAACACAATAAGTATCCGGGGCCCAAGACTGTTCAATTGCCTCTCAGCATACACAAAGGGGATTACCAATAGATCCCTGGCTATCTTCAAGAAGGCACTGGACAGGCACCTACATTCAGTACCTGACCAACCGGGCTGTGGTTCGTACGTCAGCTTGCGTGCGGCCAGCAGTAACAGCCTGGTTGATCAGACCCTGATCCACCATGAGGCCTGGTCTCAGACCGGGCCGCGGGGGCGTTGACCCCCGAGACCCTCTCCATTTAAACTCCAGGTATGCTTGAAACCATAGCTGCGAGTTTTGTCTTGATTAAGGATTTAATTTCTTTGCATAGTTAATTATGTGTAATTACAATTTTCATTTGCTAAGTACAAAGAAAGCCAATATCTTGCCGCGGCATTTCGGGCAGA
Source organism: Cherax quadricarinatus (assembly GCF_038502225.1). Classification (NCBI taxonomy): domain Eukaryota; kingdom Metazoa; phylum Arthropoda; class Malacostraca; order Decapoda; family Parastacidae; genus Cherax; species Cherax quadricarinatus. The sequence continues at coordinate 34,769,437 of NC_091316.1, read as the reverse complement.
TTAAACCTAATGCTTAACAGACTACTTCATACTAGGAATATATAACATAGTTGGTTCGAATTGAACACTGTTTTTTTTTTTATATTTCAACAGAGGTTTAGTTTAATATCTTTTGCGGTAGTCAAAAGATTGCAGAGGTACATAATGGGTCCAGGGACTGGACCCCAAAGTTATGATAGCTGAACTAGTTACAAAGGTAATGAACTCCAGGTAGATCTGGTCACAATCGTGGCACGTTACAAAGGTAATGAACCATCTACACTCCTATACATGGTTACAGTCATGAACAAATTACAAAGTAATGAGCCACTGACACGTCCACACCTGGTCACAATTATAATGAGTTGTAAGTACAAATATTAATGGTCATAAGGGCAGATCACTCTTATGGGCTGAGAGGCAGCTGGGTCAAGCCTATTTTTCTCAATAGGTTGTACTATAGACACACACATTTAAATAAGTAGTTTATAAAGTTGTATATTTGTGAAAGTAAAATAAGGTGTGGAAATGGGAAACATTATTGTGGTTGCTAGAGAATTGTGCATGGCGACAGTCTTTTGGTAGTGTTGGGTGGGCTTATGGGAGTAGCCTAGCTTAGTCCTGCTCTCTCTCTCCTTTGTGGCTTCAAGCTGGTAGGACCTCTGGGTCCTTCTATTTCTGGGCAGGATGTGTGCCCCAGAGGTAAGAGTTAGACCTTTAAGTGTGACTACAGTATGTCAAAACACTGGGTTATGGCCATCAAGAGAGGAAAGGAGTACTAATTGTGGAAAGTGGACCCTCTGATGGCTAGAGCAGTCAAGGGTGCATGTTTGTTAAGATGCTAAACCTGTGTGTACATTCTGAATATATATCTATCTGAATATATATATATCTATATTTGTAATAATAGTTTAAATAACCTGTTGAGAGGGTTCGCGAAAGATTCTATTAACTGAGGACGACCAATCATGAATGTAAATATTACCCTAGACTTTATAAGGACTTCATGTAAAAAACTACCCGACACTAGAACATGTTGTGAGAACCATACCATCGAAGATAAAAGGGTAAACAACATAACACTACCATACAGGGGGGTCTTTTTCCATCAGTGCATTATGCCGGGTAGCAGCCGTTTACATGACATCATGGCTGGCAACCACACTACGCTGAATCCTCAGTGCTCACGTGGCTGCCATGGCGAGAGGTAGTGTTGTAGTTTTGTCTCTTGTCTGCCCCATCTTTTGTCCGGTGTTCCCTTTGGTTTTGCGGCTATACATGTTTGATTATGGGTAAAAGGAAGTCTTTAATACCTGAAACTATAGCTCAAATCATAGGGCTTCACAAAGCTGGGCACCAGAAGAAAGAAATGGTGAAAAATAGTGTGTGAGCGTTCAGTGAGGAACTGGGTGCATTATTATTATTATAATCAAGGGGAAGCGCTAAACCCGGAGGATTATACAGCGCCTGGGGCGGGGGATGTGGAAGGCATTCAGGCTTAATTCGGGGAACTGGAGCACAGATCCAATTCTCTAAATCAAGAGCCCCTCACCAACATCAAGGAACCTTCCTTGAGGGGGAACTGGGTGCAGTGTTTCAAGGCTGGTGTCGGTGTTGAGTTACAGTTTGCCAAACCTCGGCCTGGCCCCTTGAAGACATCTGTTCGTACCTTAACTGTGTTAAAGAAGTAGAGAATACACCTATGATAACTGCTAGAGACCCCTCAAGGAAGGTTCCTTGATGTTGGTGAGGGGCTCTTGATTTAGGGAATTGGATCTGTGCTCCAGTTCCCCGAATTAAGCCTGAATGCCTTCCACATCCCCCCCCCCAGGCGCTGTATAATCCTCCGGGTTTAGCGCTTCCCCCTTGATTATAATAATAATAACTGCTAGAGAATTGAAAGAAAAGAACCCATATCTTCTCTCAGAGGTGTCTAAGAACTGTTAACAGACGTGTGTCAGAACTGGGCTACAGTAGTGAATACCGGCTAATCTTTAATAATAATAATAACCGCCAGGTTAAGAAACCGATCCTCTCCAAGCCACAGAAGAAATGTAGGCTGGATTATGCAAAGAAATATCTTCACTGGAATCCTCAACAGTGGTCTGAAGTACTTTGGAGTGATGAAGCAACCTTCACTGTCACCTGTAACCATGGGTGACGTGTACTGGCCCAGAGGTAGTGACCCGCTAGACCCACGCTACACATGTGGGCCCACCAAACACCCAGACTCGCTCATGATTTGGGGGTGCTTCAGTGCTCAGAGTGTTGGTGAACTCATTGTTCTTCGCAAAAACCAGTATATGAACCAGTATAATTACCTGCAATAACAAAAAAAAGCGGAATACCGTTACTGGAACGATACACAAATAACCCGCACATAAAAGAGAGAAGCTTACGACGACGTTTCGGTCCGACTTGGACCATTGACAAATGTGGGGCTACGTTTCTTTATGCAGGATGGTGCACCATGTCATACTGCCAAATCTGTAGTTCAATGGCTTAAGGACTGTGAAGTGAGACTCTCTAATGACTGGCCAGGCAATTCCCCAGACCTAAACCCTATTGAGAACCTCAGGTCAATAGTGAAACAAAGTTTACTGGGCAAGGATATCGGTTCCATCCCGCGGCTGAAGGCTGCTCTATGTGAGGCATTCTCTATATTCTCTATAAGGATTACAATGCTGAGTTTACAGAATTTGGTTCTTGTGTGGTTTACATGTAGTAAAATAATAATTACAGAGTGTACCACTAGAACACCTAGCATGGCTAGGCATTTCGGGCAGACTTAAATTAAATCTTAAGTTTAAAATATTACAAAATTATGAGGTAAGTTGGTATTATGGCTAAGTGACTAAATACTAGTTTGTGAGTTTAGCAATGTGAATGCTTTTGTTTTGGCACTATATATAGTTTCAATATTGGAGTATCACAGGCCAACTTATGACTAGTTAAGATTCATTATTTTGAGATTGAGATTGATATTTCTGTTTATGGTCAAATGGGTGAGTGAGTGTAAGTGTTAACCACCAGGTGGTATTCGTGTAATTAGTTGACAGGGTGTATCAGGGAGATAAGATGGTAGTTTTGAAGGTGATGAATGTGTCTGCAGTTTTAGAATTTTCAGGTAGGGTGTTCCAGATTTTAGGGCCTTTGACATACATTGAATTTTTGTAAAGGTTTAGTCGGACACGGGGAATGTCATAGAGATGTTTGTGTCTGGTGTTGTGCCTGTGGGTTCTGTCACAACTATCAAGAAAGTGTTTTAGGCCAAGGTTAATATTGGAATTTAAGGTCCTGTAGATGTAGATTGCACAGTAGTAAGTGTGGCTGTACTGAACAGGGAGTAAGTTTTTAGATCTATGAAGAGTGGGGGGGTGTGTTGCCAGGGATGGGATTTAGTGATTATTCTTACTGCAGCTTTTTGTTGGGTTATTATTGGCTTTAGGTGTGTTGCTGCAGTTGAACCCCAAGCACAAATAGCATAGGTGAGGTATGGATATATAAGTGAATGGTATAGTGTGAGAAGGGCAGTTTGCGGCACATAGTATCGTATCTTAGAGAGGATCCCAACCGTTTTGGATACTTTTTTGGTTATGTGTTGGATATGGGTGCTGAAGTTCAGGTTGTTGTCGAGGTATAGGCCTAGGAATTTGCCCTCATTATGCCTGGCAATTAGAGTGTTGTCGATCTTAATGTTAATTTGCGCATCTCCAGCTCTGCTACCAAACATAATGTAGTAGGTTTTGTCAGTGTTAAGCGTAAGTTTATTGGCTGTCATCCAAGTCGATATTTTGATCAGCTCCTCATTAACAATGGTGTTGAGGGTGGCAAGATTAGGGTGAGAGATGACATAAGTTGTGTCGTCAGCAAAGAGAATGGGGTTCAGGTGTTGAGATACGTTTGGGAGATCATTGATGTATATGAGGAAGAGCAGGGGACCAAGGACACTTCCCTGCGGAACTCCAGTATCAAGTGGCTGTGTTGTTGATGTTGTGTCTTTAATGGTGACGTACTGATACCTATTAGTAAGGTAAGATTTGAAATATGCAAGCGCATGGCCTCTTATACCATAATGGTCAAGATTGTGGAGTAGGATGCCGTGGTCTACTGTGTCAAAAGCTTTTCGTAGGTCAATAAAAATTCCTAGTGGATATTCCTTATGTTCCAATGCTGTGTAAAGCAGATCTAGCATTTTTATGATTGCATCGTTAGTGCTTTTATTTTTCCTGAATCCAAATTGGCAGGGGTTGAGTATGTTTTGTGCCGTTATAAATGAATATAGTCTCCTGTGCACGAGTTTCTCAAAGATTTTGGATAGCAATGGTAAGTTTGATATTGGCCTATAGTTGTTTAAATCTGTAGGGTCACCACCTTTATGTATTGGTGTAACCCTTGCCGTCTTGAGTAGTTTCGGGAAGGTGCTAGTTTTTAGTGACTTGTTAAAAAGTAATGAGATAGCATGCGAGAGGACATGGGCCGCTCTCTTGTACAATAATGGTGGGACATGAGACAGATTCCCTGAGTTATTTTTAAGTGACTTTATAATCTCGGTGACTTCCGTGGGCTCAGATGGAGCAAGACAGAAGGAATTTGGGAAATTCCCATCTAGGTAGTCCCCGGCATGGGTATTGGTACGTGGGATTTTATTGGCGAGATTAGAACCTATGGTTGAGAAGAAGTCGTTTATCTTGTTAGCTGTGTCAGTAGGATGCAGTGGTGTTTCATTAGGTTTAGTTAGGACAATATTCTTGGTTTTTTTTCAGTTTGTGGGTCCCTAGAATCTGAGAGTGTTTTCCAGGTCTTTTTTATATCTCCTCTTATGTCAGTGAATCTACTGGAGTAGTATAGTTGTTTGGCTTTCTTTATTACTTTGGTGAGGACTGATGAATAGTGTTTAAGAATATCTTTGTGTATTAGGCCCTGTCTATATTGCTTTTCATATTGGTGTTTCTTATCAATGGATTTCAGAATGGTGCTGGTTAGCCATGGGCAACCAAGCCGTTTGTTTGTGATCTGTTTCGTTTTTATAGGACAATGTTTGCTGTATAGTCTAAGTAATTTGTTAAGAAAAATGTCTGTCCAGTCATCAATACCATTGGCCTTGGAGAATTCTGTAGGCCAGTCAGCAGTCTCTAGGTCAGCTGTGAACTTCCTTATTGAGGCCTCATCATGGAGTCTAAATGAAACTTTGTTGTATTCAAGTGGTGGTTTACTAATGTTTGTCAAGAGGAAGGTAGGGTAGTGGTCTGTAGTGCTATCTGTGATTATCCCTGATTTAAGGGGGGCAAGTATATACCTCCCCAAACCCACAAGAATTTGTGTGAGTCTTCCTACATGGCTGAGGGACTTGAATAAGCATAAAGGATGCAGCACCAAGTATTAAGACCTCAATAAGTGTGCAAATATATATGTGTATTATAATCTTTCATGGTACGTGTTTGTGTTTTGGTACGTGTGGGGGAGGGGCGGCATGATGCCGTAACTAGCACTGTATAATTGTATTTGAGTGTACCTGTGAGATAGAGACAGCTAGACAGAGAAATAGAGAAATGGACAAAGATAGAGATAAGTAGAGACTGAGATAAACAGACAGAAATAGACAGAGATAGATACAGCCAGTCAACCGGCCAGTTAGCCGCTGGCCAGCCAGCCTGCCGAATACGTATTACATGTTCCAGAATTTTCTCTTTACTTAGGGCATAGGTTATAGGACATTCTGGCAGGATAACACTACCAGTGGTACCAAAATTGAAAGGATGGTGCACAAATGTTGCACATAGGTTATTATCAAGGGTTTTGATATTTCCTCGACCACTTATGGCCATATCCACCTCAAAGCCATTACTCGGGGTCAACATCACTTTCATCTTAAAAGGGGAATGTTAATACAACACGACATCAGTGAATCTGTGGTGTTTACCGCGGTTTGCACTCAGTTTAACTGGTGCTCCCACAAGATACTAAGTGGTCCCAGATTTTTTAATATCACACATACCAAGTGTTAAGGCCCATTCTGTGCTAACCAGGCATCTCAGGCCAATCGTGCCAAATTTGGAGGCAGGAAAAATAAACGTTGATCTATGTTTGGACAGCTAGCGGTAACAACATAGATCTACATTTGGACAGTTATGGGGTTAATCTATCCCAGCCCATCATAAATACACATGAAAAAACTATACATGCATTTGCTCAGTATCATGAACATAGGTAAAACATAATATGATCAATATATACTTGCTCTCAATATCTGTAATATTCTCAAATGTTAATCATTCCATTGTGTCCGCCTTAGGTTAATAATCAAAACTGTAATTCCTCTCTAACAAACTTATTACAGACATATAGCATGAACTAATAATATTATTATTATTATAATCAAAGAAAGTGCTAAACCGGCATAGACTAATAGAATATTCAATTCTCATTGTAAACTTACCTAATGACCATATGTACAAAATTACTGCAGTTATTGCCTTATTAATCTTAAGTTAGTCTTAAGTTTCCCCAAAATGTTGTGCATATAAAGGGGCTTTTGGCATGTACACCCAATTGTTATACTCCTTTGTACAAACATGTATCATGCTGAAATAAACTTCTTATTCTTAACAGGACAATACTAAGAGAAATAAGCATACTCTGTAGATGCTACAGTATAAGGCTCCAGAGAGATGTAACATTAAGAGTAGCTGGGTCGCCATATGGAGAAGACCCGGGCCGGAAGTACCGGCGAATCTCTAATGAATGAATGAACATTAAGAGATGTGTAGCATAAACTATTAGACTACTACTAACTCCTAGGTTAACCCTTTGACTGTCGCAACCCCCAATCCTGAGGTGTCTCCTGGTGTCGCAAAATTTAAAAAAAAAAAAAATTATTTTTTCTTATGAAATGATAGAGAATCTTTTCCCGATTGTAATGACACCAAAAAAAAAGAAATTTGATGGAAAACTGATGGAATTATGCTCTCGCGAAGTTAGCGACCTCGGCGCTGTTTACAAATCGGCGATTTCGCCCACTTTGAGCCTTATTTTCGGCTAATTCCATTGCTCCAGTCGCCCAAACTCATAGCTATTTCTTTAGAACTACATTTTTTCTATCGATTGAGTACAAGAAACTGCCCATTTACCGATTTCAACTACCTAATAATGTGGTCAGAAATTTGCAATTTGGCCAATTTCACGAAAACTAAAAAATATGACAATTTCAAAATAAGGTCCAGAATGAACAATGCAGACATTCTTGGCTCTAAAATAACATTTTCTTTGCTCATCAGTCATGTCTCCAGGCCCCTCTGATATTACTCTTGCTTTCTATTTTGAATTTTTATTCAAACAAAAAATAGAAGACTTACTATTATGCAGACTACTGCAATACTGTAATAATTGTATAAATAACATCAATCCATTCATGACTGCATATTAGAATGGCTAGTTGGACATTTATTGGACAATGGCATCATGTGTTTACTTTTGAACATCGCAAAAATCAAACATTTCCCCTAATTTGAGCTCCATTTCTAGGTTCTTTTTATAGTAAAATCAATCAAAATCACCTCGATTTCTATAATATGTTTTCCATTCTATCAAATGAGACCAAGAAAATGAGAATACAACCATAAATACTATATGAAAATAGATCACAAAGTCGGCATTTTAATTAAAAAAAACTGTCGGAGTTTTTTTCTCATTATGCACTGCATGCTCCAGGATTTTTTTTATATGGTGCACACTGACCACACAGACCCATGCTCTCACATGTGGGCCTACCAGCTTTATCCTGCTTGATTTGAAGCCGCTAGAATTTATGAGTATATATACGTCAAACACGGTACCTCGTAAGACGTATTTATACGGCCGCGACAGTCAAAGGGTTACGGATGTACAGTAGACCCCATATTACATGGATTTATTTGGCACATTTTGGTTATTACACTTGAAAAATTGCAGTTTACGAGAGGGGAAAAAATGTGGACCGTCACCCGTGGGATATTTCCCTAGCTGAGGCTGCTGCCTGGCTGTGGGTGAGACCACTGTCTCCTCGGGGCTGCACCTGACTTTAAGGCAGCAAAGGATCACTTCATCTTGCTCCTTTGCAATAATGCATCAGGTGATTTCAAGTGTAAGCCCATGGTTATTTACCGCTCTAAGAATCCTCGTGCTTTGAAAGGTGTAAATAAAAACACCTTACCAGTAATTTGGAGGTCAAACCAGTCAGCATAGATGACAGAAGAAATATTTATTGACTGGTTTAAGCATCACTATTCCTGAAATCAAGTTTTACCTGCACAGCAAGAATCTTGCATTCAAAGCTCTCTTCATTCTTGATAATTCCCATACTCATCCAGAAGCTTTGTTGGATGTGACCCCACATGTAAAAGTTGTATTTTTTACATCCAAATACAACATCTTTAATGCAACCACTGGATCGGGGAGTTAAGTCATTCAAGTGTAACTACACAAGAAAAGTGATGAAAAAACTAGTTGCACCAGTGGACTCTGACTCCAACCTGGCAGTACCAAGCTTCTGGAATAATGTATAATGTATTACAGTGTAAAAGAAGCCAGAGGTCCATTACAGAGTTTATGTACACTCCAATACAACCATCAACTTTAGTACCAGAACCTCAGCCCAGTAGGGCCACACCAGGCATCTCCACTCTCTTCACAATCACTGACATACACCAGCAACCACAATTTAAGGTAAATAATATTATTTCTGTTGCATTTGTAGTCTTAAACAACAAAAATAACTTTTATTTTTGTATGATCTGGATGTCTCAAAAAAGGTCGTTTAGCTTTCAGGGGGATCCTAGGAATGTAACCCTATTTTTCCCACAAGTTCTTCAGTTTATATAACACGGATTCATCTAACGCAGCATTTTCAGGAACGTAACTACCGTGTAATGAGGCTCTACTGTAAATACAAAATTTTTAAAATAAGGATTCAGTAATAAGCCTTGAAATTTTTTAAAAAAATTTATTAACCTCATTTGTCAACAACTTTCCTTTCTTCCCTTTGTACTCAAACTATTAAAATCTTTCCAAGATCAGTTTGAGAAGACAATTTTATTAAACTGTAACATGTGCACATATAATACATTTTAAGTTAGTAACAAAAATGGAAGCTATATCAGTGGATGACTACAGGGAAGCTTAGTCTGTAATATGATACTGTAATCACATTGTCACTTTATTTCTTGTGGATAAAAAGTAAAGGAATGATTAAAGCAATAAGAAATTTGCTTCATAATATAAATAATAATGAATTCATATATCAATATTTTTCTGATCTACACTATTAAATAGATTAAAAATAGCATTTATTGTTAATTATACACATCAGACCAATATACTGTCAAGTATGAAATGAAGAGCTTTCAATTATAAAATATTTCAGAGGTGCTGAGAAACTAAAATGTCAGAACCTTGTTAGAACTTTTATACTGTATGATACTTGAACCTCTTTCATTACCTCTGATTCCACATTTACTGCATACATTGGTTAAAAGTGCTTACATGAAGAATGGTGCAAAATAAAGACAAAATCAATTTTGAGCTATTAAAACATTTACAAAATTGTCTTAACACTAGCATTATAAAAATAATCATTGCTTAAAAAAGGGATGTATGGTATCTATGTAAAAAATAACTGGAGACAAATGTCTAAGATTATATAACCGACTAATAATCTTAAGCCATCCTCTTCTATTTCACACATACCTACAATATCCAAGTAAAATTACAATTCAGAGTGAAAGAAATGCCTTTGCTGTATAGCACTTCCTCAGTTACTGAAGATGGAGAACAGGATGTACTGGTAGGACAAATGACTTAAGCCAAGCAAATAAGAAGTTGAAGAATTTAAAATTGTATACAGACTATGTTAACTTATGTGTTTTTTTTTTTTTATTTTTAATGCAGTTATATCTTTAATAATTTTGGATCTTTAATTATGAAATATCAGAGTACAACAATGTGTAGAGAAATAGGTAAAATATAAATACTGGTACAAAAAAAATGATTTCATTTGTAACTTGCAACAATGTAAATGCTTACAGTGTACATGAGAAAGCCATAATATGGAGCTGTTTTCTCACTGTCTATAAACAGCAGGTGTGAGCTCACAACCAGGCAGAGTTGAAAGATTGTTAGTGTGTGTGAATGGCCAGCCAGTCTCTCAACTTGTGGATGCAATGATTGCATGGATATGAGCATGACTTTCTTCGAAGGAGAGGGGGGTTAGGAAAAACTGTTGAAGGAAGAAAGTGTATTGCTATGAATAAATATAGTTATGCCAAGATAGAAATGCCAAGCATAGACTGTACCAACTTAATGCTTACTTGAATCTGCATAATAATTACACAGACCTGTTGCAAAGTGAGAACTTGTATGTATTTGTTAATTTGTATTTTGTACTTAACTATTAGTGTGAAACTACCTGTTAGTGATTATATTTATTAAGAAATGGGTGCTCACAGTATGCTTGCCACTGCATACAGAATATTGAATATTTCATGCACCAGGACAAAGAATTAAACCACTGCAGTACTTGCAAATTTAAACAGTTTCTATATATATATATGTATGTATGTAGGGAAGTACCACCTCTATGGCTGGAATGGGGATCCTCATCCTCAGAGAAGACAATAAACGTACCTCAGGGAAAACTCAAGGTTCTCCCCGGAGCTATTTGAATATTTTCTTCTCCTACCACCCCCTATATCTGATGTTCTACGTGAACATTTATTAATATATATATATATATATATATATATATATATATATATATATATATATATATATATATATATATATATATATATATTATATATATATATATATATATATATATATATATATATATATATATATATATATATATATATATATATATATATATATATATGCAATAAGATCATAGTAAACAGGTGATTTCAGAATATGCAAAACAACCACTCTGAAAGAATAGAGAAATTCCAAGCGCTTTCGTGACTACTCACATTAGTTCCTTGATAATGTGAGTAGTCACGAAAGCGCTTGGAATTTCTCTATTCTTTCAGAGTGGTTGTTTTGCATATATATATACGTATATATATATATATATATATATATATATATATATATATATATATATATATATATATATATATATATATATATATATATATATATATATATATATATATATCAAACCTTTAATAGACTGAAAAATAAAGGAGCACCGCAGTAGGCCTACCAGCACATAATAGGCACACACTCTACTACAGAAGAATAGAGGTGGTTTAACCCTTTCAGGGTTTTCGACGTACTAGTACGGCTTACGCACCAGGGTTATTGACGTACTGGAACTCCCAAATTCTGGCGCCTTCAAATCTAGTGAGAGAAAGCTGGTAGGCCTACATATGAAAGAATGGGTCTATGTGGTCAGTGTGCGCAGTATAAAAAAAATCCTGCAGCACACAGTGCGTAATGAGAAAAAAAAAACTTTTTGGATTAAAACAGCGACTTTGCACTGTATTTTCGTATGGTATTTATGGTTGTATTCTGGTTTTCCTGGTTTCATTTTATATAATGGAAGACATATTCCAGAAATTGAGATGATTTTGATTGGTTTCACAGTGAAAAGTACCTTGAAATTGAGCTCAAAGTAGCAGAATTGTTCTATTTTTACTGAAGATCAAAAGTAAACAAATCATGCCAAGTGTCCAATACACGTCAACTGGTGAGTCTAATATTCTTTCACAAGTGTGCTGATATTATTTATATCATTTCTACACTAATGCAATTGTTTGCATAACAGTAAATCTTCTATTTTTGTGAGAATAAAAATTCAAAGTGGAAAGCAAAAGAAATGTAAGAGGGGCCTGGGGACGTGACTAACGAACAGAGAACTTGTTATTTTAGTGCCAGGAATGTCTGTCTTGTTTATTCTGGACCCTATTTGGAAATTGGCATCTTCTGAAATTTGTGAAATTGGCAAAATTGCCAATTTCTAACCACTTTATTGGATAGTTGAAATTGGTAAATGGGTGGTTTCTTGTACTCATTTGATAGAAAAGATTGAGTTCTAGCTAAATAAATGTGATTTTTGTCGCCTAGTACACAGAAATTGGCCAAAAATAGGGCTCAAAGTGGGCGTAATCACCAATGTGTAAACATCGTTGAGACCGCTAACTTCGCGAGAGCATAATTCTGTAAGTTTTCCATCAAATTTCATACTTTTGGTGTCATTATGATCTGGAAAAGATTCTCTATCATTTCATGAGAAAAAAAAAAATTTCCGAAAAATTTTCGACCCTGAGAATGAGTTTAGGAGAGGGCCTCTCGACCCTTTCAGGGTCGAGAGGCCCTTTGATGGTCTGTTTTGTAGTTTTATGGCTTTGAAGCCAGGGTCCAAGCCACAGTTCTACACCATGAGCTCAACTCACTCAGGTAAGTTGTGACCAGTGAATTTGGGCCTAGATATGAGAGAATACATCTATGTGGTAGGTATGCACCACATCAGACAAATCCTGCAGCATGCAGAGCATAATGAGAAAAAACTGTGACCGTATATTTGGATTAAAACCGAGTTTTCGGTGTTTTTTTTTTTGTATGTTTTTTTAATTGCATTTGCGGTTTCTTGGTCTTGTTTGATAGAATGGAAGATATATTACAGAAATAGAGATGATTTTGATTGGTTTTAGTACTAAAAATGGCTTGAAACTGAGCTCAAAGTAGCAGAAATGTTCGAGTTTTCCCTATGTTCAAGAGTAAACAAATGACATCACGCATCTAATATACACATCAACTGGTGGGTCTAATGTGCATTCACAAATGTGCTGATATTATTTATACAATTTTTATGATATTGCATAACAGTAAATCTTCTATTTTTTTGGTGTGAATAAAAATTCCTTGTGTGAATAAAAAATAAAGATGGAATTCATTTGTAAAGCCTTGAAATGTAACTGATAAACAGAGGAAATTTTATTTTAGTGCCAGGAATGCCTGCATTGTTTATTCAGAACTGTTTTGAAATTGGAATATTTTGAACTTTGTTGAAATTGGCCAAATTACCAATTTCCAATCATTTTATTGGGTAGTTAAAACAGTTGACTGGGCGACTTCTTGTGCTCATACTAACTAAATAGCTAAGAATATGGTTGACTGGAATAATGCAATTGGCCTAAAATGGGGGTCAAAGTGGGCAAAATCGCTGACGTATAAATATCACTGATGCAGCAAACTTGAGCGTAATTTCGTCAATTTTCCATCAAATTTCATACTTTTGGTTTTATTACCTTCAGAAAAAGATTCTCTACCATTTCATAAGAAAAAATTAATTTTGTTTTTGAAAATTCTTGGATCCTGTGGACAAGTTTCAGATTGGGGATCTGTACCCTAAAAGGGTTAAGACATGAGCAAACACTAGGACAGATACAGTGGACCCCCGCATAGCAAACGCCTTGCATAGCGAACAATCCGCATAGCGAACGCTTTGTTCGCTAAAATTTTGCCCCGCATAGTGGACAAAAACCCGCTCAGCGACCTTCGTCCGAGACGCGTCCAATGTGCGCCCTCAGCCAGCCTCACATGTGCCGCCCGTCCCATTGTTTACCAGGCAGCCTCCGCGGTAACATTCAAGCATACACTCGGAATATTTCGTATTATTACAGTGTTTTCGGTGCTGTTTGTGGAAAATAAGTGACCATGGGCCCCAAGAAAGCTTCTAGTGCCAACCCTACACCTCAAAGGGTAAGAATACCCATTGAAATTAAGAAAGAGATCATTGATAAGTATGAAAGTGGAGTACGTATCACCGACCTGGTCAGGTTGTACAAGAAACCAAAATCAACCATCGCTTCTATTGTGGGCAAGAAAACGGCAATCAAGGAAGCTGTTGTTGCCAAAGGTTTAACTGTGTTTTCGAAACAAAGATCGCAAGTGATGGAAGATGTTGAGAGACTCTTATTGGTGTGGATAAATGAAAAACAGCTAGCAGGAGATAGCGTCTCTCAAGCGATCATATGTGAAAAGGCTAGGAAGTTGCATGACGATTTAATTAAAAAAATGCCTGCAACTAGTGATGATGTGAGTGAATTTAAGGCCAGCAAAGGTTGGTTTGAGAGATTTAAGAAGCGTAGTGGCATCCATAGTGTGATACGGCATGGTGAGGCTGCCAGTTCGGACCACAAAGCGGCTGAAAAATATGTGCATGAATTCAAGGAGTACATAGAAACTGAAGGACTGGAACCTGAACAAGTGTTTAATTGTGATGAAACAGGCCTGTTCTGGAAGAAAATGCCAAGCAGGACCTACATTACTCAGGAGGAAAAGGCACTCCCAGGACATAAGCCTATGAAAGACAGGCTTACTTTGTTGATGTGTGCCAATGCTAGTGGTGATTGCAAAGTTAAGCCTTTATTAGTGTATCACTCTGAAACTCCCAGAGCGTTCAGGCAAAAGAATGTCCTCAAGGATAATTTGTGTGTGCTGTGGAGGGCAAACAGTAAGGCATGGGTCACTAGGGAATTTTTCTATAACTGGTTACACCATGCATTTGCCCCCAATGTGAAAGATTACCTAACTGAAAAGAAATTAGACCTTAAGTGCCTCCTGGTGTTAGACAATGCCCCTAGTCATCCTACAGACATGGCAGAGCGACTTTATGGGGACATGAGCTTCATTAAGGTGAAGTTTTTGCCTCCTAATACCACTCCTCTCCTGCAGCCCATGGACCAGCAGGTCATTTCCAACTTCAAGAAACTGTACACAAAAGCTCTGTTTCAAAAGTGCTTTGAAGTGACCACAGACACTGGATTGACTCTAAAAGAGTTTTGGAAGGATCACTTTAATATCCTCAGTTGTGTAAACCTTATAGGTAAGGCTTGGGAGGGAGTGACTAAGAGAACCTTGAACTCTGCTTGGAAGAAACTGTGGCCAGAATGTGTAGACAAAAGGGATTTTGAAGGGTTTGAGGCTAACCCTGAGAGGAGTAGTATACCAGTTGAGGAATCAATTGTGGAATTGGGGAAGTCCTTGGGGTTGGAGGTTAGTGGGGAGGATGTGGAAGAGTTGGTGGAGGAGGACAATGAAGAACTAACCACTGATGAGCTGATAGATCAACTTCAAGAGCAAGAGGCCAGACCTGGGGAAACTGGTTCAAAGGAGGGGAGAGAGAAATTGAAGGAATTGCCTACTTCAAAGATTAAGGAAATGTGTGCAAAATGGCTTGAAGTGCAAACCTTTTTTGATGAAAATCACCCTCACACAGCTATTGCAAGCCGTGCTGGTGACTGTTACAATGACACTGTTGTGAACCACTTTAGACAAATCATAAAGGAACGAGAGGTACAGGCCACTATGGACAGATATGTTGTGTGAAAGAAGTCCAGTGACTCTGAAGCTGGTCCTAGTGGCATTAAAAGAAGAAGGGAAGTAACCCCAGAAAAGGACTTGCTACCTCAAGTCCTAATGGAAGGGGATTCCCCTTCTAAACACTAACACTCTCTCTCCCCTCCTCCCATCCCATCAATCATCACCAGATCTTCAATAAAAGTAAGTGTCATGTAATTGTGCATGCCTTTTTCAGTTTGTGTGTACTAAAATTAACATTTTTTTGTGGTAAAAAAAAAATTTTTTCATACTTTTGGGTGTCTTGCACGGATTAATTTTATTTCCATTATTTCTTATGGGGAAAATTAATTCGCATAGCGAACATTTCGCATAACGACCAGCCCTCTTGCACGGATTAAGTTCGCTATGCGGGGGTCCACTGTACTTGAGTATACACGTATATGGTACACATTCTCTATTCACCTTTGCCTTTGAAGGTTACATCCAATGTAAACTCTCAAACCAAGCGCAGAGTAAAAGTGCAAATTGTTTCGACTATACAGTATTTAAGTTTTTTCATTTAGTTGCTACATTAAGTGCATATGTTGAGAAAAATAAATACTGCCTAAACAACCATAGAAAATTCAGACTGGGACACAGAAGAAACAGTGGCATGTGCATAAAAAATCACATACAAGAATGCATTTCTGAACAAAGGTGTATGCATTTTAATATACCTAAGAAACTGGTTGCAGCTTTTGCTATGTACTAACAGGTAATACCTCTGATGTTGATTAAAAAAAAAGTCTTAAAGGCCAGGACAAATGAAAAAAAAAAGTGGCCATGTGTTAAGTTAAATTGTAAAGACTACTGACTGGACTAAGGTCACTGAGGTGTGACCATATGCTAATCAGGTTATGATAAACCATACATTGAATCTGCATTTCCAGTGTTAAAGGAATGAAGAAATTTAGTTAAGATTATGGTAATTTGATTTTTTTTTTTTAATTCCAATTGGACTATGGCCTTAAATCAAGCTGTTTTGAGGAAAAATAAAAAATTTCAATATTTTGAGTGATTTCTCTCTCTATATATATATATATATATATATATATAATATATATATATATATATATATATATATATATATATATATATATATATATATATATAAATATATATATATATATATATATATATATATATATATATATATATATATATATATATATATATATTTCATGCTTTTCTTCCATTTTAAGAGTTTTCCTTCCTTGAGAGGTGACTTCATTTAAAATATTTAAAATGTGTGATCACTTTAAACATTAATCAAAGAACCCCAGCTGCCGGTTTGTCTGGCACACACAAAAAAAAAAAAAAAAAAAAAAAGAATCCCACTTTCTTAAAATGAAAAGCAAGAATACATAAAAATATTGAACATGATATCTTATCACCATATATTTTAGACGAAGTGAAAACAATAGGAGATGCAAAGACAAAGGCACAAGCAATAATCTATAATGAAAAAAATATTTTTCATAATGTAAAAAAAAACAATGAAGTGACAAACTGCTGCTGATCAGCAAGTGTCACAAGTGTGTGGAAGAAGAGTGGGGAAGGGTTGGGGCAGCCTAAGAAAAGAACACCATCAGAAAGTCAATAATATTACCTACCCCAAAGTCTTATCACATTATTGAAAATCATAACCAAGCACTAAACCTGTAAGGGTTACACAGTGACCCCCAAAGTATTACATTTCTACTTTTTGATTATAATAATAATCTAGAACATTGAGAGAAACATTTTAACTATAAAAAAACAAAATACAATAAGGAAACAAGCTATTTATTTTGGTTGTACACGCTATCTATCCTTGTTCTAACTCTATTTGTAAGATGTAAAGAAAAATTAAAAAATTGTACTATGTCTATTTCTGCCTATGATACTTTAAACCAACAGCCTTTTTCAAAACATATATAGTATTAATAGGAAACCCAGCAGGAATGCTAAAGGCTTGCAAATTTTTATAGTATACAATAAGGCCCCGACTTGTAATGTTCTGACTTGTGAAGTTTAATATGTACTTAAAACATTGGCACAACTGAACCAGTTAATTACTTGCAAGCACTGATCTGAAGTTATGATCACTGCAAATATTCAAACAGAAATTATAAATATTTTCTACCCAGTTGTTTTTACCAGTAGTATTAATACTTTGTGTTACTTGTATGCATGTATAGAAACCACATTTGTTTGATAAACATCTAATATTTATGATTTTCTTAGAATAAATTACATTATTTTTTCAAAAGAATTCATACATTGTATATGTTCAGTTTATGCATGTACAGAGATCTCATATTTGTTTGGTAGAATTTGATCAAGTACCATACATTAAATATTTATGGTTTTTCTTAAGATTGAGTACAGGAAGGCCCCACTTATACGGCGGGTTAGGTTCCAGGCTACCGCCGTAAAGCGGAAATCGCCGTAAAGTGGAACACCCTTTTTTTCCACTTATAAATGCATACAAACACTAGATAACAAGTTTACACTAACATATATTAAGTTAGCAATAGAACCAGGCATCAAAAAACAATAAAAAGGTACAATACACACATAGTGCACTCATTACTTACCTTAAAATATTTATAGTCTTAATCTAGGGTGAGACAAGTAGTATTTATTGTAAGAAATCAAGTGTGGTATGTATTGTAATAGCCAGGCTACCTTACAGGCCACCCCACCCACACATACTATTCTATGATATTTAAGCATCCCAGAGCGATAAAATGTATATACAGTTCACTCATTACTTACCTTAAAATATTTGTAGTCTTAATGTAGGGTCAGGAGTAAGTAAATGAGATAAAACGAATAAATGAGAGAGAGAAAGAATGAGTACATGAGGTAACAGAAGCAGAGTTATGTAAACAAACCAGGCTCCCACATCTTATATTTATGTTTATTTATTCTATTGTGGGGTGTATTTATCATCTTTTTATGTTATGTATCGTGTTTATTATATAATTTTGAAAAAAAATATCATGGCTGGATTAATGAAAATGTGTATATTACCGTAATATACGACATTTAATGAGACTCCGTAACTATTGTTATTATCACCACTTGTGGAAGGCGTCTGCTACCACAGCTCACATTTATGTTTATTTATTCTACTGTGGGGTGTATTTATCTTATTTATATGTTATGCATCGTATTTATTATATAATTTTGAAAAAAATATCATGGATGGATTAATGAAAATGTGTATATTACCGTAATATACGACATTTAATGAGACTCCGTGACTATTGTTATTATGGCGTCACTTGTGGAAGTCGTCTGCTCACATCTCACATTTATGTTTATTTATTCTACTGTGGGGTGTATTTATCTTATTTATATGTTATGCATCGTGTTTATATAATTTTGAAAAAATATCATGGCTGGATTAATGAAAATGTGTATATTACCGTAATATACGACATTTAATGAGACTCCGTGACTATTGTTATTATGGCGTCACTTGTGGAAGTCGTCTGCTCACATCTCACATTTATGTTTATTTATTCTACTGTGGGGTGTATTTATCTTATTTATATGTTATGCATCGTGTTTATTATATAATTTTGAAAAAAATATCATGGCTGGATTAATGAAAATGTGTATATTACCGTAATATACGACATTTAATGAGACTCCGTGACTATTGTTATTATGGCGTCACTTGTGGAAGTCGTCTGCTCACATCTCACATTTATGTTTATTTATTCTACTGTGGGGTGTATTTATCTTATTTATATGTTATGCATCGTGTTTATTATATAATTTTGAAAAAAATATCATGGCTGGATTAATGAAAATGTGTATATTACCGTAATATACGACATTTAATGAGACTCGGCGAGTATTGTTATTATGGCGTCACTTGTGGAAGTCGTCTGCTCACATCTCACATTTATGTTTATTTATTCTACTGTGGGGTGTATTTATCTTATTTATATGTTATGCATCGTGTTTATTATATAATTTTGAAAAAAATATCATGGCTGGATTAATGAAAATGTGTATATTACCGTAATATACGACATTTAATGAGACTCGGCGAGTATTGTTATTATGGCGTCACTTGTGGAAGTCGTCTGCTCACATCTCACATTTATGTTTATTTATTCTACTGTGGGGTGTATTTATCTTATTTATATGTTATGCATCGTATTTATTATATAATTTTGAAAAAAATATCATGGCTGGATTAATGAAAATGTGTATATTAACGTAATATACGACATTTAAATGACTCGATGTATGTAAGTTTATTTAGGTACAGGTATACATAAGTATAATTATCAGAGTATATATAAAATATGAAATAACTTTTAAAAACATTTGAAATTTTGGAGTTTCCAGACAAAATGGAGAGACTTAGTGCTTACTGAGCTCATGGAGAATGTAAACAAACAGGGTGGGGCACGGTGACCGTATTAGAAAGTCAGGTGGGGGGAGCCGTATAGTGAGTTTTGGTCATAATTTGAAATGTCCGTATTAGCGGAACGCCGTAAAGTGAAACGCCGTAAAGCGGGGCCTTCCTGTATGTCCTCCTTTGCATTTGTGAATATTAAATAATTGCACTGTTTGGTTGGGCTTTGGTAGCCACCTTGCTGCTCCCACATACTGGACATGTTCAGTGGGTGAGGCATAAGACCTCACTCCACATGCTTTCCCAGTTATATTTGCCACTACCCTCCCGCATTAAAAACCCAACTACTCCTTTTTCCTCCTGTTCTCTCATTCCCATTTCTCAGGAACAGCCCAGCTGCTACCAGTCCCTATTGTATACTATGCTGTACTGCAGCTCTGTTCTTTTTCATATATTTTTTTTAACACAATAGCCATTAACTACTGAAGCATAGTTACCCCCCCCCCCAAAAAAAAAAAAAATGAAACACATCATCACTCATTCAATAACTGTCTTGCCAGAGGTGAGCAGCCATCACAATTCAAATAACCCTCCGAAGCGTAACATCTCCACACTTTCAGAGTGCAGGTACTGTACTTCCTATCTCAAACTCTTGGGCAACATGCTCACACAAGCTTGCTGGACACTAGTCTTCCTAGTACTCAACCCCCTCCCCCCCATTCTCTTCCTGGAATAACTCCTACCCCTTTCCTTCTGTCCCAGATTTATACTCTCACTTCGTCATCTTTTTCTGTTCCAGCTTCTTTAAATGCCCAAATCACCTTAAACAATGCCTCATCAGCTCTCTGAATTATATTTTTCATAACTCCACTTTCTAATTTTTTCACTTCAAAACCCATGCATAATATTCACACCACACATTTGCTCTCCAATATGACATTGCCACTGCCTCCAGCCTCCTTGCTGCAAAATTTTGTCAGTGACCGACACCTGTATAAAAGTGATGGTACACTATGCTCTGGTACACTCTCCTTTTTTTTTTTTTTTTTTTTTTTTTTAACCTCGACATGTAAATTTTTTTTATCCTCAGATGCCTTAACACACTACCTACCTTTTCCCTTCCTCATCTATTCTATGCTTCACCCCATCTTTCATAAACTCCTCATACATTTTAACTTGCAGCATTATACACAAATTATTTTATGACTCGGCACAATCTTAATATTTGCTTGTTGATACTTCAGTTAAATTAAATTTAGTTCTACCTTAAATAAGTGTTGTAAAATATTATTATGCAGGTTTCTGCATTGTGGACAAGTGCGCCATAATTTTATAATATTGTTATCAGTTTTATGGGTACTTTAAGTTGTCACAGCATGACTTATTTTCCATTGGAGTGTGAATAGAGTGGGTCTCAGTAAGCATGATGTGGACATGTGGGAACAGCACGAGTAAGCATCATGTAGGCCAGACGCGGTCCCCAGGGCTAAGTATTCCACACCTTTTTTTGTCATTAGGTTGAGGCCATAGGGTATTTGTGAGTTCACCACTATGCTCATCAGGGTTCTGTTATAGGCCTGGCTCGTATTGTCGAGTAGGGGCCAGTGATTTTGGGTGAGTTAATGAAGTTTTCCTAAGAAGTGAGTGGAGCGAGTTAATGGTGCCCACGGTGACCTAGCCCCATATTTATGTATGGGTATTTTCTTTTATGTTTTAACTTGGCGGCAACCCTATGTACCAGTGGTTTAGGTGAAAAGTGCTGAAGGAAGGTTATATGGATTTGTATAGTATTTATATATATTATTACAAATATTAAATGTACATTTTTCTAATAGTGAATTTTGCCTGAAACCTCTGATAACCAAACCTAGATTAGTGAACACTGGTTTAGCACTTTTTTTTAGGTAGCCCTAGTGTGATTTATCTTCATTATTTTTACATATGTCCCTAGACAACTGTGATAACTTTTACTTTGTATAAGATTCATTATTTCTTAATCTCTCAACTCACCCCAAGTTGCTAAGATTCACTTTTGTAAGGGAAAAGGAACAGTACTGAATGTACAATATTGGATAAATATTCTTAGTTAAAAAATAAATTAGCAATACTGTAACTGTTATTTTTAAATAGTAGTGTTACAACTGCTAATCATTTAAAACAGCAGTGCACTACTACTACTACTTGCATGAAAAAGCAGAGGCATGTTGCTGCTGTTACTTTTTCATGACTGAAAGAATGTAAAAAAATCTAATAATATGAAATATGAGTTTCCAGTGAAAGAAATAGCTGAGCAAAATGAAATTATACAATGGTGCACAAAATAAGTGAATCTAACATTGTATGGCACAAAAAAGCATACAGTAAAACATATGGTATGCTGAAAGTCAATTTTCATTTATCAGCCTTTTATAGCTGTAAAATATTTAATCCTTTGACTGTCACAACCCCAAATCCTGAGGTGTTTCCTGGTGTTGCAATATATTTGGAAAAAAAAATGATCTTTTCTTATGAAATGATAGAGAATCTTTTCCCAGTGGTAATGACACCAAAAGTGTGAAATTTGATGGAAAACTTACAGAATTACGCTCTTGTGAAGTTAGCGACCTCTGCAATATTTATGAATCGGCGATTTCGCCCACTCTAAGCCCTATTTTTGGCTAATTCCATTGTTCCAGTAGACCAAACCATAGCTATTTCTTTACAACTCCATTTGTTCTATTGATTGAGTACAAGAAACTGCCCATTCACCGATTTTAACTACCCAATAAAGTGGTCAGAAATTGGCAATTTGGCCAATTTTATGCAAATTAAAAAATATGCCAATTTCAAAACAGGGTCCAGAATGAACAATGCAGACATTCCTGGCTCTAAAATAACATTTTCTTTGTTCATCAGTCACGTCTCCAGGCCCCTCTGATATTATTCTTGCTTCTATTTTGAATTTTTATTCAAACAAAAAATAGAAGATTTACTATTATGCAGACTACTGCAATATTGTAATAATTGTATAAATAATGTCAACCCATTCATGACTGCATATTAGAATGGCTAGTTGGACATTTATTGGACAATGATGTCATTTGTTTACTCTTGATTATTATTATTATAATCAAAAAGAAGCGCTAAGCCACTAGGGCTATACAGCGCTGCAGGGTAGGGAAGGAAGAGAGGGTATTGGGCGGCAGAAGGGAGGAGGGATGATCAGTAGGTTACAGAAAACAGAGGGGCAGGGGATATTACGGGGGTAGAGGGTAGCAAGAGATTGAGGTAGAAAGGGCTGAAGGTATCAGAATTTGTGAAGTAAGTCAGTTGTTGTCAAAAAGTCAATGAGAGTGTCCGGATGAAAGGTGGGTCCATCAGCGAGAAGGGAAAGTAAAGAGAGAGCAGTGGAGCGAAGACGACGACGGAGGTAAATCCTGCGTGCTCGTTGATAAAGTGAGCAGTCCAACAGAATGTGGCTGACTGATAATGGAGCCTGGCAATTCTCACAGAGAGGAGCAGGGCGCCTCTCCATGAGATATCCATGAGTAAGACGAGTATGGCCAATGCGAAGACGGGAGAGAGTAGTCTCCCAACCTCGACACTGTTTACTCTTGAACAATGGCAAAAATCAAACATTTCCCCTACTTTGAGCTCCATTTCAAGGTCCTTTTCATAGTAAAACCAATCAAAATCACCTCTATTTCTATAATATGTTTTCCATTCTATCAAATGTGACTACAAAAACGAGAATATAACCATAAATACTATACGAAAATAGACCATAAAGTCGGCATTTTAATCCAAAAACAAGGTCTGAGTTCTTTTTTTTTTTTCTCATTATGCACTGCTTGCTGCCAAATTTTTTTTTATACTGTGCACAATGACCACACACACCCATTCTCTCACATGTGGGAGTACCAGCTTTCTCCCGCTTGATTTGAAGCCGCTAGAATTTTTGAGTATATATACGTATGTCAAACACATTGGCTCGTAAGACGTATATGTACGACCGAAACAGTCAAAGGGTTAAGCAGGTAGTAGGATGGTAGACTGTAACTGCCCAAGGATGTACTACAGTCCTGCAAAAGAAGTGTGAAGCAGAAACCTGTAATTGTTTTATACAATGGTAGAAATACTGGTGTCTTTTCTTTATCTCAGATATGCAAGATAACAGGTACATCCTGCTACTTCTACTCACTCTTAGTTCCTACTACACTTTCATGTACATGTATATGTATATACACCTATCTGAGTTTTTGTCTCTTTTCTTAATGGCTTTGTACTTTTATCATTCCTTTTCATCTCCATTGAGAAGTGGAGAATCTTCCTCTGTAAACTATGAATGTCATAAGAGGCAACTAAAATGCCTGGAGCAAGGGGTTACTAACCCCTTCTCCTGCATTAATTACTGAAATTAAAAAGTAAAATATTTTGAGAGGCTTGAATATGTGTGGATGTAGTGCAGATAAGAAAGAGCTGATTGTGAATGTGATAAATGAAAAGGAGCTGGATGTCCTGGCTCTTAAGCAAAGCTGAAGGGGGTTAGATTTTCAGTGGGGAGAAACAAATAGGATTAGGTCAGGTGTATATCTAAGACAATTGAAGCTAAGGAAGGCATTGCAGTAATGTTGAATGATCAGTTATGGAATGACAAGAGGGAATATACATGTAGAGAGAGAGTAAGAGTGTGTGTGTGTGTGTGTGTGTGTACACACTCGCCTAATTGTAGTTGCAGGGGTTGAGACTCGGCTCCTGACCCCACCTCTTCACTGAACGCTACTAGGTCCTCTCTCTCCCTGCTCCATGAGCTTTATCATACCTCGTCTTAAAGCTATGTATGGTTCCTGCCTCCACTACATCACTTGCTAGACTATTCCACTTCCTGACTACTCAGTGACTGAAGAAATACTTCCTAACATCCCTTTGACTCGTCTGAGTCTTCAACTTCCAAATGTGACCCCTTGTTTGTGTCCCCTCTCTGGAACATCCTGTCTCGGTCCACCTTGTCTATTCCACACAGTACAGTGGACCCTGTTATCGGGTGTCCCTGTTATCAGCCAACTAGGTGATCGGCCGGTTTTTCAGCTGCTGGTGATCGGCCGTTTCGGACGCATCCGTCCACCGGCTGGGGCCGCTTGTGCGTCAGTTTGGCTGTGTCTCTCGGTGCGTGAGGAAGCTTCTGCTCATACATCCAGACATTTCACTTGTTTTCCATTGTTTTTTGTGGGTCTTTTGCAGTGCAACTGCAAAATAAGTAACCATGGCTTCAAAGAAAGTTCCTAGTAAAGTTCTTGTGGTAAAGAAAGTGAGAAACGCCATGGAATTTAAGCATGAAGTGATTGATAAATACAAGAGTGGTATGCGGGTGCTGGAATTTGCCAGGTTGTACGGGAAAAATCGACAATTACATCCATCCTGGCAAAGAAAGAACAAATCAAGGACACTAATGTTGTGAAAGGAGTAACTTTTTCTAATGAAACAAAGGTCACCAATAATGGAACAGATGGAAAAGTAGTTGTTATTGTGGATTAAGGAAAAACAATTAGTGGGAAACAGTGTTGTGGAATCTATTAATTGTGAGAAGGCAAAGCAGTTACATGAGGATCTTCTACAGAAAACTCCTGGAACAAGTGCTGCTGGTAGTGAATTTAGGGCCAGCAAAGGCTGGTTTGAGAGATTTAAGAAGCATAGTGGCATACACAGTGTTGTAAGGCATGGAGAGGCTGCAAGTTTTGATAAATGTGTGGTTGAAAAGTATGTACAGGAATTCAAGGACTATGTAAAGGCTGAAGGATTCAAACCCCAACAAGTTTTCAGTTGTGATGAAACTGGCCTGTTTTGGAAGAAAATGCCAAACAGGACCTACATCACACAGGAGGAAAAGGCACTGCCAGGACACAAGCCTATGAAAGACGTACTTACTCTTTTGTTGTGTGGTAATGCTAGTGGGGATTTCAAAGTGAAGCCTTTACTCGTGTATCACTCAGAAAATCCCAGTGTGTTCAAGAAAAGCAATATCGTCAAGAATAGATTGTGTGTGACGTGGAAAGCTAATCATAAGGCATGGGTCACAAGGCAAAGAGTGGGTTAATGATGTGTGTGGCTCAAATGTGAAAAAATACCTCCTGGAAAAGAAATTGCCACTTAAGTGCCTCCTGGTACTGGACAGTGCTCCTGCACATCCTCCAGACTTGGAAGACCAAATGTTTAGGGACTTCAATTTTATAAAAGTGAAGTTCTTGCCTCCTAACACCACTCCTATCCTCCAGCCCATGGACCAGCAGATCATTTCTAACTTCAAAAAACTCTACACCAAAGCAGTGTTTGAAAAGTGCTTTGAAGTGACCTCGGACACTCAGTTGACCCTAAGAGAGTTCCGGAGGAATCACTTCAATATCCTCAATTGCATAAGCTTTATAGGTAAGGCTTGAGAGAGAGTGACTTCCAGGACTTTGAACTCTGCTTGGAGAAAATTGTGGCCAGGTTGTGTCCAAGAGAGGGATTTTGAAGGGTTTGAGGCTGACCCTAACCTTGTTGACCCTGTGGACTCTATTGTGGCACTGGGGAAGTCCCTGGGGTTGGAGGCGAGTGGCGAGGATGTGGAAAAGTTGGTGAAGGACCACAGGGAAGAGTTAACCACTGAAGAAGTGCAAGACTTGAACAGCAACAGAATGCAGCTGAGGAACTTGCTTCAGAGGAGGAGGAGGAAGAGGGAGTGAAGGAGGTGCCTTCTTCAGTGATTTAAGAGGTGTGTGCAATATGGACTAGGGTGCAAGCTTTTGTAGAGAAACACCACCCTGACCAAGCTGAAACAAGCTCTATCTGCAACATGTTCAGTGACAAAGCCCTGTCCCACTTTAGGGAAATCTTAGAGATGCCAGAAAGAGACCTCTGTGGACAGATTTGTTGTGCAACAGGGGTCCAGTGACTCTCAAGCTGGTCCTAGTTGCATTAAAAGACAAAGAAGGGAAGTAACCCCTACCTGAAGTCTTTATGGAGGTCGATTCCTCCTCCCTAT
Organism: Cherax quadricarinatus; assembly: GCF_038502225.1. Classification (NCBI taxonomy): domain Eukaryota; kingdom Metazoa; phylum Arthropoda; class Malacostraca; order Decapoda; family Parastacidae; genus Cherax; species Cherax quadricarinatus. The sequence continues at coordinate 34,742,714 of NC_091316.1, read as the reverse complement.
CTTCCAGAAGCTAGCATTAGTCTTCAATAAAGGTATGTAATAGTTATATACTGTAATTGTTAATTTTTTTTTGTGTGAGAATATTTTTGTATGGAACGGATTAATTGTATTTCCTTTAATTCTTGTAAGAAATATTATTTCGGTTTTCGGTCATTTCGGTTATAGGCTGAGCTCCCCTCAAGGAAGGTTCCTTGATGTTGGTGAGGGGCTCTTGATTTAGGAAATTGGATCTGTGCTCCAGTTCCCCGAATTAAGCCTGAATGCCTTCCACATCCCCCCCCCAGGCGCTGTATAATCCTCCTGGTTTAGCGCTTCCCCCTTGATTATAATAATAATAATATAGGCTGAGCTTCTGGAACAGATTACGGCTGATAACTAAGGGTCCATTGTATTTTGTATGTGGTTATCATGTCTCCTCTAACCCTCCTATCCTCCAGTGTCATCAGGCTGATTCCCCTTAGCACTGGAACTAACCTTGTTGCAAGCCTTTGCACTTTCTCTAATTTCTTGATGTGCTTGACCTGGTGTGGGTTCCAAACTGGTGATGCATACTCCAATATGGGTCTGACGTACACTGTGTACAGTGTCTTGAACGATTCCTTACTAGGGTATTGGAACGCTATTCTCAGGTTTGCCAGGCGCCCATATGTTGCATCAGTTATCTGGTTGATGTGTGCTTCCGGAGATGTGCTCGGTGTTATACTCGCCCCAAGATCTTCCTCGAGCGAGGTTTGCAGTCTTCGGCCACCTAGCCTATACTCTGTCTGTGGTCTTCTGTGCCCTTCCCCGGTTTTCATGACTTTGCATTTGGCAGGGTTAAATTCGAGAAGCCATTTGCTGGACCAAGTGTCCAGCCCGTCCAAGTCTCTTTGAAGTCCTGTCTGATCCTCATCTGATTTAATTCTCCTCATTAACTTCACATCATCTGTGTGTGTCTGTGTGAGAGTGAGAGTGAGTGTGTACTCACCTAGTTGTACTCACCTAGTTGAGGTTGCAGGGGTTGAGTCCAAGCTCCTGGCCCCGCCTCTTCACTGGTCGCCACTAGGTCACTCTCCCTGAACCATGAGCTTTATCGTACCTCTGCTTAAAGTCATGTATGGATCCTGCCTCCACTACATCTCTTCCCAAACTATTCCACTTCCTGACTACTCTATGGCTGAAGAAATACTTCCTAACATCCCTGTGATTCATCTGTGTCTTCAGCTTCCAACTGTGTCCCCTTGTTGCTGTGTCCAGTCTCTGGAACATCCTGTCTTTGTCCACCTTGTCAATTCCTCTCAGTATTTTGTAAGTCGTTATCATGTCCCCCCTATCTCTCCTGTCCTCCAGTGTCGTCAGGTTGATTTCCCTTAACCTCTCCTCGTAGGACATACCTCTTAGCTCTGGGACTAGTCTTGTGGCAAACCTTTGCACTTTCTCTAGTTTCTTTACATGCTTGGCTAGGTGTGGGTTCCAAACTGGTGCCGCATACTCCAATATGGGCCTAACGTACACGGTGTACAGGGTCCTGAACGACTCCTTATTAAGATGTTGGAATGCTGTTCTGAGGTTTGCCAGGCGCCCATATGCTGCAGCAGTTATTTGGTTGATGTGCACTTCAGATGTGCCTGGTGTTATACTCACCTCAAAATCTTTTTCCTTGAGTGAGGTTTGTAGTCTCTGGCCCCCTAGACTGTACTCCGTCTGCGGTCTTCTTTGCCCTTCCCCAATCTTCATGACTTTGCACTTGGTGGGATTGAACTCCAGGAGCCAATTGCTGGACCAGGTCTGCAGCCTGTCCAGATCCCTTTGTAGTTCTGCCTGGTCTTTGATCGAATGAATTCTTCTCATCAACTTCACGTCATCTGCAAACAGTGACACCTCAGAGTTTATTCCTTCTGTCATGTCGTTCACAAATACCAGAAACAGCACTGGTCCTAGGACTGACCTCTGTGGGACCCCGCTGGTCACAGGTGCCCACTCTACTCTGACACCTTGCCATGTACCATTACTCGCTGCTGTCTTCCTGACAAATATTCCCTGATCCATTGTAGTGCCTTCCCTGTTATCCCTGCTTGGTCCTCCAGTTTTTGCACTAATCTCTTGTGTGGTACTGTGTCAAACACCTTCTTGCAGTCCAAGAAAATGCAATCCACCCATCCCTCTGTGTGTGTGTGTGTGTGTGTGTGTGTGTGTGTGTGTGTGTGTGTACTCACCTATTTGTGGTTGCAGGGGTCGAGTCATAGCTCCTGGCCCTGCCTCTTCACTGATTGCTACTAGGTCCTCTCTCTCCCTGCTCCATGAGCTTTATCATACCTTGCCTTAAAACTATGTATGGTTCCCGCCTCTACTACTACACTTTCTAGGCTATTCCACGGCTTGACTATGACTGAAGAAATACTTCCTAACATCCCTTTGATTCATCTGATCTTCAACTTCCAATTGTGACCTCTTGTGTCTGTGTCCCATCTCTGGAACATCCCGTCTTTGTCCACCTCATCTATTCCGTGCAGTATTTTATATGTCGTTAACATGTCTCCCCTGACCCTCCTGGCCTCCAGTGTCATCAGGCCGATTTCCCTCAACCTTTCTTCGTAGGACAATCCCTGTAGCTCTGGGACTAGTCTTGTTGCAAACCTTTGCACTTTCTCTAATTTCTTGATGTGCTTGACTAGGTGTGGATTCCAAACTGGTGCTGCATACTCCAGTATGGGCCTGACGTAAATGGTATACAGAGTCTTGAACGACTCCTTACTGAGGTATCGGAACGCTATCCGTAGGTTTGCCAGGTGCCCGTATGCTGCAGCAGTTATCTGATTGATGTGCGCCTCAGGAGATATGCTCGGTGTTATACTCGCCCCCAGATCTTTTTCCTTGAGTGAGGTTTGCAAACTTTGGCCATCTAAACTATATTGTGTCTGCGGTCTTCTTTGCCCTTCCCCAATCTTCATGACTTTGCATTTGGCGGGGTTAAACTCAAGGAGCCAGTTGCTGGACCAGGCTTGTAGCCTGTCCAGGTCTCTTTGTAGTCCTGCCTGATCCTCATCCGATTTGATTCTTCTCATTAACTTCACATCGTCCGCAAACAAGGACACTTCTGATTCTATCCCTTCCGTTATGTCATTCACATATACCAAGAACAGCACAGGTCCTAGGACTGACCCCTGTGGAACCCCGCTTGTCACAGGCGCCCACTCTGACACCTCATCACGTACCATGACTCACTGTTGCCTCCCTGTCAGGTATTCTCTGATCCATTGCAGTGCCTTTCCTGTTGTGTGTGCCTGATCCTCTAGCTTTTGCAGTAACCTCTTGTGAGGAACTGTGTCGAAGGCCTTCTTGCAGTCCAAAAAAAGGTAGTCGATCCACCCCTCTCTTGTCTTACTTCTGTCACCTTGTCATAAAACTCCAGTAGGTTTGTGACACAGGATTTTCCTTCCCTGAAACCGTGCTGGTTGTCAATTATACACTTGTTTCTTTCCAGGTGCTCCACCACTCTCCTCCTGATGATGATCTCCATGACTTTGCATACTATACACGTTAGTGACACAGGTCTGTAGTTGTAGTTTAATGCCTCATGTCTGTCTCCCTTTTTAAAAATTGGGACTACATTTGCCATCTTCCATACCTCAGGGAGTTGCCCAGTTTCAATGTATGTGTTGAAGATCTTTGTTAATGGTACACACAGCATCTCTGCTCCCTCTATAAGGACCCACGGAGAGATGTTTGGTCCCACCGCCTTTGAGGTGTCAAGTTCACATAGCAGCTTCTTCACCTCCTCCTTGGTTATGTGTACCTCATCCAGCACTTGTTGGTGTACCCCCCTGTTCTGATTTCCTGGAGTCCTACTGGTTTCCACTGTAAATACTTCTTTAAATCTCATGTTGAGCTCCTCTCAGTCGTTTCTTGTGAGCTCCTCATCACCCTTCCTCAGTCTAATTACCTGGTCCTTGACTGTTGTTTTCCTCCTGATGTGGCTATACAACAGCTTTGGGTCAGACTTGACTTTCGATGCTATGTCATTTTCATATTGTCGCCGAGCCTCCCTTCTTGTCTGTGCATATTCATTTCTGGCTCTTCAGCTAATCTCTTTATTTTCCTGAGTTCTCTGTCTTCTGTACCTTTTCCATTCTCTAGTACACCTAGTTTTTGCCTGCCTACACCTTTGGGTGAACCACGGACTCATTCTGTTCTTCCCATTATTTCTGTTTCCCTTGGGAACAAACCTCTCCTCTGCCTCCTTGCATTTTGTTGCCAGATAGTCCATTTCTTGTACTGGTTTTCCTGTCAGTTCCCTCTCCCACTGAATGTCTTGCAGGAAGTTCCTAGCTCAACTATGTAGTCAAAGCACAGAACCACATGATCACTAGCTCCTAGGGGCCTTTCATACATGATATCCTCGATGTCCGAACTACTCAAGGTGAATACAAGGTCCAGTCTTGCTGGATCATCCTCACCTCTCTCTCTGGTATTGTCTCTTAACATGTTGGTGCATGAGGTTTTCCAGCACCACATCCATCATCTTGGCTCTCTGTTTTGGGACCCCCATGGGGCTCCAGGGTGTGTGTGTGTGTGTGTGTGTGTGTGTGTGTGAAAGAGAGAGAGGGGGGGGGAAGAAGAGCTAGATGCAAGTGTGGCAGAGGGGTGAGAAGCAGCTGGGATTGATGGGATCAAGACAGAAATGTTAAAAGCAGGTGGGGATGTAGTTTTGGAATAGTTGGTGCATTTATACAATAAATGTATGAAACTGGAAAGTACCTTGGGACTGGCAGTGTGCATAGTTAATTTTTATAGAGTAAAAGGCATAAATGAGTGTGCTACGAATTATAGGGGGAAAAGCTTGTTGAGCATACCACACAAAGTGTATAGTAGAGTTATTATTAAAACAATTAAGGTTATGACAGAAAGCAGGATCACAGATGAACATGGAGATTTGAAGAGGGATAGGGTATGTGTAGACCAAGTGTTTACGTTAAAGCATACAAGTTAACAATATTTAGATAAAGGTAAGGAAGCTTCAGATTCACTTATAGATTAAGAAAAGGCATATAATTGGGAATCAGTGTGGCAGGTGTTGCAAGTGTATGGAACAGGTGTTAAGCTATTTATAATAGTAAAGTTTTTTTTTATGAGAATAGACTCAAGTTAGGGTATGTAGGTGAATGGGGAGATTATTTTCCAGTAAAAGTAGGTCTTAGATACATGGATACATAATGTCTCCATGGTTAACATATTTATAGATGAAATTGTAAAAAGTGAATACAGAGTGGGAGTTATCACAGTTGCTTTTTTGCTGATGACACAGTACTTTTGGGAGATTCTGAAGAGAAGTTGCAAAAGTTGGTGGATGAATTTGAAAAAGGTATATAAAAGAAGGAAATTAAAAGTTAGAATAGGAAAAAGCAAGGTGATGAGAGTAACAAAAAATTTAGATAATGAAAGAATGGGTATCAGATAGGAAGGAGGGAGTATGGAGGAAGTGAATGTGTTCCGATACTTGGAAGTGGATTTGTTCGTGGATAGGCCTATGAAAGATGTGGTGAACCACAGAACAAATGAGGAAAAAAAGGTGGGTCATGCAATTAGGCATCTATGGAGACAACATTAGCCATGGAGGCAAAAAGGATAACATATCGAAGTACCAACACTCGTATGTGGGTGTGAAACATGGGTTGTGAATGTTGTAGCATGGAGATAGTTGGAGGCAGTAGAAATCTCATTTCTGAGGGCAATGTGTAGTGTGAATATTATGCAAACAGTGCAGGGGTTAAGTATTATTCAGAGGTCTGAGGAGGGGTTGTTCAGGTGATTTGGATATTTAGAGAGGCTAGAGAAAAACAGGATGACTTGAAGGGTGTATAAATCTGCAGTGGAGGGAAGGCGAGGTAGTGGTTGTCCTAGGAAAGATTGGGGAAAGGGTAGAGGAGGCTTCATGCTTTGTATGTGTGGGATTTAGACAATCAAGACGTGTGTGTGTGTGTGAGCATGTTGTGAAATAGGAGTGTAGGCAAGTGGGTTTTTGTGACGATGTGCTGTTGGACTCAAGTCTGGTAAGCTGGATTTGAGTCCTGGAGGCGTGATATACAGTGTCTACACTTTAAAGGGAGATATGGGGATGTTGCAGTTTGGAGGGGCATCTGAACTGTAGTATTGCTTTGTCTCTGGCAAGACAGTGATGGTGAAAATGTTTCTTCTTTTTTGGGTCGACCTACCTTGGTGGGAGACAGTGTTAAAAAAAAAATTATCACATTGGTCATGTTCTCTTTCAGTCTAAGCATTTCAGAAATTCCTATTCATTTTGAGGAAGTTTTTTTTCAAAATTTTTATCAGGGAACATTTTAGGATGAAAGATGTCTTTTCCAACTGAAAAGAAATCTTTTCACAGCAGCGGCTGATAGAACTGGAGTGTGAGGCAATGAATGTGTTTTGCGAGTTCTAACCCAGGTAAGCACGAATTCATCATATTTCAAGAGGGCATCAAATGGAGAACATTGTCCAGTTATTCACCGAGTTTCATTTTAGATTCCTTTCAATTCTTTTCTTTTGATGAATTGAAAAAAATCCTCATCATTCTCCCTTCAGCCATTTGAGTTGGGAGAACTGCTTTCATGGTGGAACACATTACTGTCAGGTTTGTTAAGCTTTTGTTTTTTATTTTATTTTTTTATTAACACACTGGCCGATTCCCACCAAGGCAGGGTGGCCCGAAAAAGAAAAACTTTCACCATCATTCACTCCATCACTGTCTTGCCAGAAGGGTGCTTTACACTACAGCAGCGCTGTATAGCCCTTGTGGCTTAGCGCTTCTTTTTGATTATAATAATAATAATTTACACTACAGTTTTTAAACTGCAACATTAACACCCCTCCTTCAGAGTGCAAGCACTGTACTTCCCATCTCCAGGACTCAAGTCCAGCCTGCCGGTTTCCCTGAATCCCTTCATAAATGTTACTTTGCTCACACTCCAACAGCACGTCAAGTATTAAAAACCATTTGTCTCCATTCACTCCTATCAAACACGCTCACGCATGCCTGCTGGAAGTCCAAGCCCCTCGCACACAAAACCTCCTTTACCACCTCCCGCCGACCCCTACCCCGCCTTCCTTCCACTACAGACTGATACACTCTTGAAGTCATTATGTTTCGCTCCATTCTCTCTACATGTCCGAACCACCTCAACAGCCCTTCCTCAGCCCTCTGGACAACAGTTTTGGTAATCCCGCACCTCCTCCTAACTTCCAAACTACGAATTCTCTGCATTATATTCACACCACACATTGCCCTCAGACATGACATCTCCACTGCCTCCAGCCTTCTCCTCGCTGCAACATTCATCACCCATGCTTCACACCCATATGAGAGCATTGGTAAAACTATACTCTCATACATTCCCCTCTTTGCCTCCAAGGATAAAGTTCTTTGTCTCCACAGACTCCTAAGTGCACCGCTCACCATTTTTCCCTCATCAATTCTATGATTCACCTCAACTTTCATAGACCCATCTGCTGACAAGCCCACTCCCAAATATCTGAATACATTCACCTCCTCCATACTCTCTCCCTCCAATCTGATATCCAATCTTTCATCACCTAATCTTTTTATCCTCATAACCTTACTCTTTCCTGTATTCACTTTTAATTTTCTTCTTTTGCATACCCTACCAAATTCATCCACCAACCTCTGCAGTTTCTCTTCAGAATCTCTCAACAGCACAGTGTCATCAGCTAAGAGCAACTGTGACAACTCCCACTTTGTGTGATTCTTTATCTTTTAACTCCACGCCTCTTGCCAAGACCCTCGCATTTACTTCTCTTACAACCCCATCTATAAATATATTAAACAACCACGGTGACATCACACATCCTTGTCTAAGGCCTACTTTTACTGGGAAATAATTTCCCTCTTTCTTACATACTCTAACTTGAGCCTCACTATCCTCGTAAAAACTCTTCACTGCTTTCAGTAACCTACCTCCTATACCATACACCTGCAACATCTGCCTTCATTATCTACCCAGCACAAACTGAAATAATGATGGAAAGTTGCAGTCATAATGGTATCATATTCCATGATACTTTGAGTGTTTTGAAACTCCAGCAGTTAAGATTTTGGTGAGTAGCAGATATTTAGAGAGGATATATCTCAATTTTATTCATATTTTCAAACAAACGGTTAGACTGGGTACAAGAATTTCCATATATGCATTCTGCTGTCTTTGTAGAATGTCCAGTGTCTAATCTATTGCCTTTGTTACTGAAGCATATTCCTTGAAGAGGAGGATAGCTGTTAGGTTAAATCTTACTACTCCAAGCTTGTTGCAAACTCAATGCACAGCAAATTCTTTAATTGCTAAGATAGAGTTTAATTGGCAAATAGTATCAGAAATTTAATTCCACTGTGTTGCAGTGGAAACTATTAACCTCTAGTGTATACAGGTTTGAACACTTTTTATGACTTGTGGAAAAGGTGGCAACTAGTAAGTAGCAGTTGGGAAGTGCTCTAAATGAAAGTGCTGCTACTACCAGCAGCAGCACTTTCATATAGGGCACTTCCCACTACTGCTACTGTAAAGTAGTGCAGCTAGTAGTGACTGTTACTTGTAATGCTGTTAGGCACGGCACTGGAAATCAGACATGCAATATGGTGCTACGACACAAATACAGATTTCTATGAGAAAGCAGTTGGGACCCTACCTTACTGGTATTGTATGAATATAAAGAGCAGCAATTTACTTTTATTATGAGAAAGAAGTTATTTTATAAGCCTGTATTTTTAATTATCAGTAGTCTATTTAAATTTGCAATTTATATTTAATTACTCAGTTTCCTTAGTGTGCTTTGGAAAGTGCTGTACTTTATAAAAAAAATATATCTTGCCTTATTTATCGTAATTATGTACCGAGCTTTCTGTATGACCCATAATGATTTAACAATTAATTTGATTATATTATTGTTGTGTGCTAAACCGATCTTAATTTTACAATTTTATCTGTTTTATACATTTGTTTAACATTCATATAATCTATTTTATTGTGAAAAATCATTACTGTCTTGTATACGTATAACTAAGAGGCTTTCCATGTGAGAGAGGTAATGTCATCCAATTTTGTATAAACAATACATCATGCAGAAACTGATTGACTGACTGATGATAAAGTATTTTTATTTAAAAATTAAGTGACATTTTAAGGAGGATATCTTTACATTTAAGAGTAACTGTATTAAAAGAAAAACAGTAAAATACAATCTTCAAAAACAGTCCCAGCAATTTTCACGATTAAAATTCTATGACATAACCTGAGTCTAAAGAAATAAAAGCTGATTGCTATATCATTATTTTGAGGTTGTAAGAAACTGCTACAAACTTGGCATGAGAAATAACAGAAAATATTGAGGATTTCTTCAGCAAGTGTATAGAAAAAGCATTGCATATTATAAAGTTTCTGAATGTTCACGAGTGCACATGTATGTGAAGGAGTAGGGAGGAAGAAAAACAGGAGGAAGAAAATGGAGGCAGATGGATTGAGAGAGAGTGAGCAAAAGCGAGTTAGAGCAAGCATAAGTACCATTTTTGACAAGAAGCATACTTTAATAAATGTTAGGCCACTAAGTATACTGTTGTGCGAATATGGGTAAATAAGGTTGTTTCTCTATAAAAGAATCATCTCCCCAAGTCATGCAACTTTCCATGAGAATACCAAGGCAAGCTAATTTATTTTAAACATCCTCATATTACAATTTATTTTTCATTAGTTACCATGGCTGATTAAGACATTTACAAAACAAAAACAGGTATTTGAAACAAATACTTAAAATGAGACCAAATAACTTTCATTGTCATTTTGTATACATGAACTAAAATACTCTTTGGGGAAGTGGAACAGAATTCTTCCTCCGTGAGCTATGCGTGTTGTAAGAGGCTAGTAACCCCTCCTGCATATATTACTAAAGTTAAAAAGAGAAACTTTCATTTCTCTTTTTGGGCCACCATGCTGAGGTGAAATATGGCTGGTTTGTTGAAAGAACTAAAATAATGTGATGTTCTCCATACGAATTTTCCATGTATTCTGTTGCTTGAAAAAATGGAAAACTAGTAAATAATTTTGTCATTTCCAATCCAGTTATTATGACTGAGGAACTTTACCATTCCTTGGAACAAATGTTTAAAATATCTTTAAAAACATTTTTCCCTTCAGTTTATCAGTTTGTAGATGATTACAGCCATGCTTCATTGAGTCATGCATACAAGAAGGTTTGTGATATTAATACTGTATATGGAAATCAAGGAAAAATCATTGCAAATTACTTAACTAAATTGGTAAACTTAAATGTGACATGAAAGTACCTTGAGCACTAAAATAAAACTGAATTCATACAACACTGGCTTGGGTATAGTTTTAAATCCTAAGGATTGAGGCAGCATCAGAAATAATTTCCTATCAAGTTTTAAAGATACAAAGGACAGGAAAATCTGATAAACCAAACCTGAGCTGGCAATAAGTTCAAAATGCTATGAAACCAGAGTCACTGTTGCTACTTTATTACCAAGTAATAATGGCAACAGCAAATACTTGTAAAGCTTCAAGTTCCTATTAAATTTTCTAATCTAAATACTGCTTGTCAGCTTCATGAAGTAAAATGTATTTTTAGATCTTGATAAACAGTCCAGCCTTTGAAGGAAAAAAAATGAATCTTAATAATTTTTATGATGAAATTGCCAGTTTGACATCAACATCAGACAATCTGGGTCTTAAATATCCTGAGAAACACTTCACTTATGATGTATAAACAGAACAGATTATCAGAAACAAATCTGTCAACAGTTTCAAAGTTGTAGGATAGAAAAAAAGAGGAGCAATAAAAGAAGACAACAATAACTGATTGGTCATTTCACTTCATAAAAATGGCACATATGCAACCATGTATTATAATTTATTATGAACTTAACAAATTTTAAAGAAACCAAGAATCCCTGTGCATATAACATATAATACAAATACAACAAATATACAATCCTCTTCCAGAATACACAAGCAAATATATATACAGATTCATAAAAGGTAAAAATAAAGAAATAACTACTGTATTGTACATAGTTATAACAATGCTCTTAAAAAGTACATATAAAAAACTAGGAGTATAAATAAAACAAAAGAAATTTTAACATAACACTGAAATGGAGTTATTAATGATTTCTGTGAGGCCATCAAGTTGCAGTGACACCAAGAAACATTATGCTCAATAAGGCATGAAAAAAACTTTAAATGTAACAAAGATAAACTTTATCAAGAGTTTAAGCTCAAGAAGTGAAGTAGCAGTGTAACGGGGGATGAATTGAATCACTAGCAAAATGAAAGGATAAAAGACTGCAAACCAGACTCAAGTTGTGCATTGGCCAGGTCAGAATGGAGGAGATTGTCAGCTCGCTCCATATGGAAGATGATATTAATGACATGAAATTTGAAATTCTATTTAGATTTTACATGCACTATCTTTTATTTTAATCTTTTTGAGTCTCTTTTGGCTTTCTGCATCTGTTAAATTTAAGGGTTCCAAGAATACCATTACTAAATCTACTTTTAATCTGTTTTTTCCTAGACTCAGCACTTGAGCGATCTTCTATTATAGATGAATCGGATGAGTTTCCCTCTTCTGATGGTGATGATGTTATTTGCTTGTTATGTACAGATATCTTTCGGCAAGCTAGAGCTGGTTCACTTGCAGAAATTTTTACTCGTTCCTATAAATGACAGGAAAAATTAGTTTGTCATTTCACTTGGTATCGATGTGCTAAGTTCATGTAGTTAGGCATCTCAAGTATAAGTAATTACACAATAATTATTTAATTATATCTTGTAAAACTTCCTGTATATAAATCAAGAAAAACTGCTTAAACTTTATAAAATTTTTCTATCATAGTGCTAAAAAAATAGAGCTTTACAGATTATTATTCAATTAGATTTAACTGAATTCTTTATGTATATAAAAAGAATACAGTATATATGTGTTGTATATGTAGTATTGTATATGGCAGTAACTTTTCTCCTGCATACTGAAAAATAAAATTGGCAAATCAGATAAGAAGGGCTGGAAATTTAAGTGAACAATGCAAAATTAAATTATGCCCAAGTTGTCTGCTAAATATTTAAATACACAAACTAGTGGAATAGAAATTATTTTATATTCTTCAAGGCTTCATAAGTAGCAGTAGGAAACTTACATGGCAGCACCGACACAGCTATGCCTCATATTCAAGCAGAGCTTGCATGCTATTTCCCTACAAATGGAAAGTGAAATTATGCACTACATCTAAAAGATACAGGATAGAGATTTAAAAAAAATCACACAGTTACCCTACCTTTCTTTAATCCGATTTTTAGTAACACGTGCACCCCTAGTCTTAAGTGTTTCACAGACCAATTTGCCAAATTTTACACAAAGGAATCTTAAACTTGTCGAGTACCAGTCAAGGCTTTTATTAAATGATCTGGTCATAAATGCTGTTATAAACAAATTGAAATCCAGTTCACAGACTTAACAAGCTCATACTGTACCTTTGACTGCATGCAGGAGCTGGCACCAATGTCCTGACTGAAGGACTTCAGCATGGGTCTGCGTTTAGGAGAGTGTTTATGTTGTGTGTTTCCTGTGCTTGTCTCACGCTTTAGTATGGGACGTGAATGAAGGGTCGCGAGACTCACCTGTGATGAAATGACTGTATTCCCACCATCAGAATTTAGTATCAGTTCACTGTGAAGAGGAAAATATACAAAATAATTGCTGAATTCCTAAAACATTTTAAATATTACAAGAAAAGAAATTTCAAGAGTATTCTGTACACATTTTAATACCTTCAACAAGTACTTAATGGCTTATTTTACTGGCCCATGCTGAAAAATAGAACATTAATTAAAAATAGGATTTTAATGTACGTAAGAAGCTATAAACATACACACTGCCCGCAAATGAAATCGATGCAGGAGAAATCATTGACATTTTCATATCTGACATCACTTTACATAAAAAATATTTAAAAAAGAAAAAGTGAACTACAAAGAACTATTTTTTTTTTCGACTTCCTTTGCTTTCTAGTACCAGACTTCCTCTTGGGAACCTCATGAAGAGGGATTCTGGCTACTGAACTCTTCACCCTTCGCACTACTGCTTCCAGTCATCCAACTTGCTTGGCTGTCTCATGATTGTTATATCCTGCTTTTGCAGGGGGCCAAAATGGAAGTCTTCTCTTCCATACTAGGCTTCATGGGCCCAACATGATCGCTGTCAAACAATCTTAACGCAAAAATACAAAATGGGGGTCAAGTGCAGCAACTTCAAGGAAACTGAGAGCAACTGATGGGTGGAGGTTACTGTTTATGTGTAAGCTGCCTGACATATGATGAGCCTCTGTAATATTGCTCATAGGTTTTCAAGTGCAAGAGAGAATACTGAAACACTGAAATTAGTATTTCCTTTGTGTTCTCAACTCAATATATTTTGCAGGCATTGTATAATACTTTTCATATATTGTTGATTATTATTATTATTATAATCAAAAAGAAGCACTAAGCCACCACATATTGTTGAAATTGCAGAAGCTTTAGGCAAATCACTATTATATTACCTATTTGTGGTTTATAGTTTAAAACTCAGGCTCAGAGTACTTTATGATTCTTTTTAAATTTATCATAGCAAGCCTGTTTTGTTTTTTTCATATACAACTTCATTGTACAGTGCATCTGAACCACTGAAAACTGAGAATAAATGTTTTCCTGTCATCTTTCATTTTACTTCTAATAACCAATGGGAGCTGGCCTACAAAAAGCACAATGACCATCACTGGCTCCCCAGTTGCTTTTCCAGGACACACAAACCAGAAACTACAGCCCAATGACAACCAATTGAACTACATCCCACCTCCAAAACTCCAGTCTATCTGTAGCAGAAGAAATGAAATCTAACTTGTACATCTTTTCAAACCACTGGGTGCACTTGAGAGCAGTTACTGTACACCTTTGATAGATGCATTCATGGTCCCTTGTACATAGAGTGAACTCACATTATATGTAAAACACAGGGATTCATTCTGAAACTTTGCAAATTCTACGTTTCTTGACTGATTTAAAAAGAGAGAGAAAGAGGCTTCAGCCCCCATAATCTCTATCAACACCCCCAAATAAAAATAATTATGCAGCTTCAAGACCCCCAGCTCCCCTTCCAACTAGACTGCCATCCCTAAGCCCCATCTACACAGAAAATCTGGAACTGCCTCTGAATATGAGGTTGCCACATATGTATTAAATATAGATTTTTTTTTTTTTTATTATCACACCGGCCGATTCCCACCAAGGCAGGGTGGCCCGAAAAAGAAAAACTTTCACCATCATTCACTCCATCACTGTCTTGCCAGAAGGGTGCTTTACACTACAGTTTTTAAACTGCAACATTAACACCCCTCCTTCAGAGTGCAGGCACTGTACTTCCCATCTCCAGGACTCAAGTCCGGCCTGCCGGTTTCCCTGAATCCCTTCATAAATGTTACTTTGCTCACACTCCAACAGCACGTCAAGTATTAAAAACCATTTGTCTCCATTCACTCCTATCAAACACGCTCACGCATGCCTGCTGGAAGTCCAAGCCCCTCGCACACAAAACCTCCTTTACCCCCTCCCTCCAACCCTTCCTAGGCCGACCCCTACCCCGCCTTCCTTCCACTACAGACTGATACACTCTTGAAGTCATTCTGTTTCGCTCCATTCTCTCTACATGTCCGAACCACCTCAACAACCCTTCCTCAGCCCTCTGGACAACAGTTTTGGTAATCCCGCACCTCCTCCTAACTTCCAAACTACGAATTCTCTGCATTATATTCACACCACACATTGCCCTCAGACATGACATCTCCACTGCCTCCAGCCTTCTCCTCGCTGCAACATTCATCACCCACGCTTCACACCCATATAAGAGCGTTGGTAAAACTATACTCTCATACATTCCCCTCTTTGCCTCCAAGGACAAAGTTCTTTGTCTCCACAGACTCCTAAGTGCACCACTCACTCTTTTTCCCTCATCAATTCTATGATTCACCTCATCTTTCATAGACCCATCCGCTGACACGTCCACTCCCAAATATCTGAATACGTTCACCTCCTCCATACTCTCTCCCTCCAATCTGATATTCAATCTTTCATCACCTAATCTTTTTGTTATCCTCATAACCTTACTCTTTCCTGTATTCACCTTTAATTTTCTTCTTTTGCACACCCTACCAAATTCATCCACCAATCTCTGCAACTTCTCTTCAGAATCTCCCAAGAGCACAGTGTCATCGGCAAAGAGCAGCTGTGACAACTCCCACTTTGTGTGTGATTCTTTATCTTTTAACTCCACGCCTCTTGCCAAGACCCTCGCATTTACTTCTCTTACAACCCCATCTATAAATATATTAAACAACCACGGTGACATCACACATCCTTGTCTAAGGCCTACTTTTACTGGGAAAAAATTTCCCTCTTTCCTACATACTCTAACTTGAGCCTCACTATCCTCGTAAAAACTCTTCGAGGTTTTTACGAGGATAGTCAATAGAAATGAACATGGTTGAAAGCACCAAGAAAAAATAAAAATGCACAATCGGGACAAGATTCCACATTTCTTTACTCACAGGCAGGCCCCGCTTTATAGTGCTTTGCTTTATGCAGTTTGACTAATGCAGCAGTTTTCAATTATACCCATTCTCCATTTATTCAGACTTCATACAATAAATATATTCACCATTCACTGTAAGCTAAGGACAAAAATATTTTAAGGTAAGTAATGTGTGTACTGTATATGCATTTTTTAAAAAAAGGCCACATTTCATTTTACAGTGATTTTTGCTTTACATCAATAGTCCAGAATGTAACCTGCTGTATAAGCAGGACCTTCCTGTACTGGGTATATTTACCAAAAAATTGAGCATGCCAGATAAGGCACCAAATAGTTGTCATGTACTTAAAAATAAACAAATGAGAAAAAATTAACTTAAAAATTCAACTATAACCATCTTTTATTTTTATCCTCCCTCCACTATCAGCCAACCAGCCTGACTTTGCCTGGATTGAAGTGCATAGTTATGAAGCTGTGAATACATATCTCTCTAATACTCTTTCTTCCCTCCTTCCACCCAAGTCCCAACCTTGTATTGAAGCCAACTTTGTCTAGCTGCATATCCATTTTCTTCTGACTTGGAACAAGACATTGAAATTGACAACCAATCATAGGTTTTCATTCATATGCTCACTGGATTTACCATGCCCGAATCTGTTTTCCTTTTGTTATGGCTTACGAATGTTAATGTAAACAAGGTCAGAGGAGTATTTAAAATGATTTTGTAAATATATCAAGTGGCACTGAGTTTTGGGTGACCGCATGAGAATGAAAAGTGCACAGTGACAGCCCCCCCCCCCCATCATCACAAAAGAATTTTTACAACACACAGCAAATTCCTGGTAGAAATTTGGTCTTGGCACAAAGTGAGGTAAACCTGTACACATCTCTGGGACAAAGAAAAATAATTATAATTGTTACTCAACAAAGGTTGAATACAGTGTTAAACTACAGCAGCATTTTTTTTTTTTTTTAACACACAAACCATCTCCCCATCGAGGTAGGGCACATTAAGAGGAAAAGACTTTCATCATTTTTTCAATCACTGTCTTGCCAGAAGTACACTGAAATTACACTTCAGTTGCCCCTTCAAACTGCAACATCCCCACCCCTTCTTCAGAGTGCAAATACTTCACTTCCCACCTCCAAGACTCTAGTCCAGTTAATCAATTTCCCTGAATCCCCTCATAAATGTTACCCTACTTACACTCAACAGCACATCAAATCATAAAAACCACTTGCCTCCACTTGTTCCCATTTAATATGCTCACACAAGCCTGGTGCATGTCCAAGCCAGTATATAAATTATTATATAATCGATTTAAAGGCTAACCCTGAAAAGGTAATACTGTATAGCAACAAATATACACCTTCAAGATACTCGTACTACTTGAATTTCAGAGAAGTGGACTAAGTGCTTTGGCCTCAGCTCATTAAAAAACAAGGCAGGAGACCTAAATAACTTGCCACCAAATGGCGTGACCTCCAATACTCAGCCTGTACTTGTTGGAGTGCCACAGGGAAGTGTCCTAGGTCCTCTATTCTTTCTTATTTACATCAATGACCTCCCAAATGCATCGCAACTCCTTAAACCAGTTTTATTTGCGGATGACACCACTTATGTCTTCTCCCACCCAAATCCGGCTATACTTAGTAACAATGTAAACACTGAGCTACATAAAATATCAAACTCGATGATGACTAACAAACTTACTCTCAATATAGACAAAACCTACTTCATGCTTTTTGGAAGTAGAGCATTAAATATCCAGCTAAACATGTCGATAAATGGTTCACCCATTATAAGACACACTGAGGGCAAATTTCTAGGTCTCCACCTTGACTGTAATCTTAAATTTCAGACCCACATCTAGCATATACCTAACAAAGTTTCCAAAACAGTAGGTATCCTTTCCAAGATATGATACTATGTACCCCAAAGGGCACTCCTTACTTTATATCACTCTCTAATATACCCTTACCTTACCTATGGTATTTGTGCTTAGGGATCTACCACAGCCAATCACCTTAAACCTTTAATAACTCAACAAAAAGCAGTGGTGAGGGTGATCATAAACTCCATCACCAGACAACACACCCCACCACTCTTCAAAAGCTTGAAATTACTTAATATACAAAAAATACACACTTATTACTGTGCCTACTATATATACAGAACATTAAACTCCAATATCAACCCACCACTCAAACTTCTAGACAGCTTCAGCAGAACACACAGGCATAGCACGAGGCACAAAACACTTTTTGACATCCCTCGTGTTCGTCTCACACTATGCAAAAATGCAATGCACATAAAGGGCCCAAAGACCTGGAACTCTTTGCCTGAAACAGCAAGAGGTCCCCTCCCCACAAATCAATTTAGGACTATACTCAAAAATCACCTCATCTCCCAATAAAAACCAAACCTACACTATGCTAAACTCTAACCAAATTTAAAGCAACTCTCCCAAATATTTTATTATCCTTTAACTATTAAGCCATTATTACAAACTTAAAAATGTATGTTTGTATCATTAATTGTACTACCTCATATTAATAATAGAGTAAAATATTGAACATTTGTATTCTACCAATCTTCACCTGTCTAAACTTAAGAAGTCTTTAAGCATTAGTTTAAGTCTGCCCGAAATGCCTCGCCATGATAGTGGCTTTCGTTGTACCAATCAAAATATGAAATGTAGACACACACTAACCTTAGCAAAGAAATAAAAATTTATTTTATTTTATTTATTTTTATAGGGTGTACAGGTGCCTGTACTCAAGCTCATTGCTTGACTGCATATGTTCACCTTGAGCTTCCAACTATGAAAAATGCAGCGTGTGTGTTCTTTAACAATGAAATAAATGAAGGTTGCTTTGTACAGTGAATCCTGCACCATTTGCAAATTAGTTACACAGTTTCTTCGGCATAAAGGTTATAATTTCCTTAAAGTTGAATACTATAAAGTATTTTCTATTATGCTTGTAACTTCAGCTTGTGCCTCTACTTATGTCTCCAGTACTTATTTCTGACAGAATCAACAAGTTAGACACCAACTATTATTTCCCAAGTAGGGTCAGTTATGCCAGTCCTGAATGTCCTCCTCAGTAATGTTAGGAATTCCTTCATTTAATCTTTTGTCATTTTTTATTTTCATAATTTTTATGGAGCTATTGAATCTCTTTACTAGCAAGATTTATTTTATGCCATGCATTGTTCAGCTTGTGAGTACTAACCCTACTCCATAATTTTATGAAAAAAAAAAACAAACAAACAAACAAACATTTAATGGTTAATTTTTCTGAAAACCCCTATTTGAGAGTTATATGAAAAAAATAAAATTTATTGGTTACAAGGCAGATGAAATATTAATTCAAAATGTTGCAGCGAGGAGAAGGCTGGAGGCAGTGGAGATGTCATGTCTGAGGGCAATGTGTGGTGTGAATATAATGCAGAGAATTCGTAGTTTGGAAGTTAGGAGGAGGTGCGGGATTACCAAAACTGTTGTCCAGAGGGCTGAGGAAGGGTTGTTGAGGTGGTTCGGACATGTAGAGAGAATGGAGCGAAACAGAATGACTTCAAGAGTGTATCAGTCTGTAGTGGAAGGAAGGCGGGGTAGGGGTCGGCCTAGGAAGGGTTGGAGGGAGGGGGTAAAGGAGGTTTTGTGTGCGAGGGGCTTGGACTTCCAGCAGGCATGCGTGAGCGTGTTTGATAGGAGTGAATGGAGACAAATGGTTTTTAATACTTGACGTGCTGTTGGAGTGTGAGCAAAGTAACATTTATGAAGGGATTCAGGGAAACCGGCAGGCCGGACTTGAGTCCTGGAGATGGGAAGTACAGTGCCTGCACTCTGAAGGAGGGGTGTTAATGTTGCAGTTTAAAAACTGTAGTGTAAAGCACCCTTCTGGCAAGACAGTGATGGAGCGAGTGATGGTGAAAGTTTTTCTTTTTCGGGCCACCCTGCCTTGGTGGGAATCGGCCAGTGTGATAATAAAAATAAAATAATTCAACTCACTAATACATGTTTAATTAAGAAACATGCCAGTAGGTAGGATGTATTTGCCAAGAGTATTCCTGCATCATTAAACTAATTTGTCATTGAGTGAGCGAGCGAGCAGAGCATTTGTTAAACTTTAGCATTAGTTTGTAATTTTTAGTTAACCCAGTTTGGTTACATTACTGCCAGCCCTTCACAAAATGTTTTTGCAATCACAGGTTGCCAATAGTTGATGTAATCAGGCTCTTAATGGAGAGAGTTGTGAGTTGAGGGAGTTTGCACTTGTTTCCAGCACCTCTGCATTTGCACAGACCAATGGATTCTTCAGACCAAGCACAGATGCCTCATAGCTGGAAACTAGAGTACTGTATTTCAAATGATGCCTCTCCTTAATAAACCTTTATAGTCTGTATATATACCAGTAATTTAAAGGGCAGAAGGAAAGTTGTTTCTACATTTTGGTCATGTATTAAGAATTGTACAAAACAGGTTGGCAATAAAGATTTATAAATTAGGTCTGAGGGTGGAAATTACTTTGAATGATGATCAATTGAATTATATCAGTAGACTGAGCACTAAATATTTATTTATTTATTTATTTATTTATTTTAAATTTGTGCACACGTACAGAGGTACAAAAAAAAAAAATACAGATAAGAGCAGTATGCCAAAGCCACTTATACTATGCATAGCATTACGGGCTGGCTTAAAATTAACTTAAGATTAACTAAGCAATGATAAAGTCAGTGATAAAACATTAATGTAAACAGATTACTATAAAGCACAAGTGAGTATTACAAAGACAGGTCATATGGAGGATTCTGTTAGGTAGTGTATTTAAAAAATAATAAAGTTAGATTCGGTTTTAGGTTTAACATTTATGTGATATAATTGTGAGAAACATTTAAGATATGCAATTTATAAGGTTCAGTTATTCAGTATTTATTTGGTTTTGGGTGAGTAAGTGATCTTTGAGTAGAGACTTGAATTTATAAACAGGTAGTGTTTCTTTTATATTTACAGGTAATGAATTCCAGATTTTAGGGCCTTTTATGTGCATTGAGTTTTTGCATAGTGTGAGATGAACACGAGGAACATCAAAGAGTGATCTGTGCCTTGTGTTATGGTCATGTGTTCTGTTGAGGTTGGCAAGGAGATGTTTGAGGGGAGGGTTAATATCAGAGTTAAGTGTTCTATGTATGTAATAGGTGCAGTAATAAGTATGGATGTTTTGTATGGTGAGTAGGTTTAGTGCATTGAATATTGGTGGAGTGTGCTGCCTGTAGTGAGAATTTGTTATCATTCTAACTGCAGCCTTTTGTTGGGTAATTAGTGGTCTGAGATGGTTAATTGTTGTTGAGCCCCATGCACAAATTCCATAGGTGAGATAGGGGTAAATAAGAGAGTGATATAGGGCCAGGAGGGCTGACTGTGGAACATAGTACCGTATCTTCGATAGTATGCCTACAGTCTTGGAAATTTTCTTAGAAATTTGTTGTATATGTGTATGAAATTTGAGTCTATTGTCAAGGTGGATTCCTAAGAATTTACCCTCTGTTAGCTTTGTGATAGGTGATCCGTTTATCATTATGTTAAGAGGGACATCTGTAGCTCTGTTACCAAACTGAATGAAGTAGGTTTTGTCAATGTTTAGTGTAAGTTTGTTAGTCCTCATCCAGGTAGATATTTTCTGTAATTCGGTATTTACAGTATTGGCTAGTGTGACTGGGCTCAGGTGAGAGAAGACATATGTAGTGTCATCTGCAAATAGTGTGGGTTTGAGTAATTGCGAAGCATTAGGAAGGTCATTTATGTACAGGAGAAAGAGAAGAGGGCCAAGGACACTTCCCTGTGGGACACCAACTGTAATTGGTTGCGCAGAAGAGTTTGCCCCATTTGCGTACACATATTGGCTTCTGTTGCTGAGGTATGACTTGAGGTAATTGAGGGAGTGCCCTCTTATACCATAGTGTGACAATTTTACGTGGAGCAAGTCATGGTCAACTGTATCAAAAGCTTTACGTAAGTCAATGAAGATCCCCAGTGGGACTTCTTTTTTCTCTATTGCAGTGTATATATGTTCTAGCATGTGTATAATAGCATCATTAGTATTTTTATTAGGCCTGAATCCAAATTGGCAGGGGTTGAGTATGTTTTGGGAGATAAGGTAGGAGTAGATTCGTTTATGAATTAATTTTTCGAAGATTTTTGAGAGAGGGTGTAAGTTGGATATTGGCCTATAGTTATTCAACTCTGTTTGGTCTCCTCCTTTGTGGATCGGGGTGACCCTTGCTATTTTGAGTACTGTAGGGAAGGTGGAGGATTCAATGGATTTGTTAAAGAGTGTTGCAATGATTGGAGATAGCACTTGTGACACTTTTTTGTATATAAAGGGTGGTAAGGTACTTAAATCTCCTGCCTTGTTTTTTAGTGCATTGATAATAAGGGAGACTTCGTATGGGTTAGTCGGAGCTAGGAACAGTGTGTTCGGGTAGTTGCCGGTGAGGTAGTCATTTGGTGGGGTATCTGAGCTTGGGATTTTATTGGCAAGGTTTTGTCCTATAGTGGAGAAGAAATCATTGAGTCTGTTTGCTGTTTCTGTTGGTGGGAGTTGGGGTTCATCTGATTTTGCTAATTTTATTTCGCTATTTCGTGATATCTTTTTTGTTCCCAGAATTTCAGATAGGGTTTTCCAGGTCTTTTTTATATCACCTCGTAAGTTGGATAATCTGTTCTCATAATACAATTTTTTTGCCCTTCTTATCAGGCTGGTTAGGATTGACGAGTAACGTTTTGTTTGGTCTCTGGTTATGTGACCCATTCTGTACTGTTTTTCATATTGGTGTTTTGTATTTATGGATTTGAGAATGCTGGGTGTTAGCCAGGGACTGTTCAGTCTCTTTGCTGTCATCTGTTTAGTTTTTTTAGGGCAGTGCTTGTTATAGAGGTATTGGGTCTTTTTTAGAAAATTATTAATACATTCGTCAATATCTGTATAGATTTCTAGCTCAGTGTGCCAATCAATGTTTGCTAATGCTGTTGTGAAGTTATTAATGGCTGCCTCATTGTGAAGTCTGAAGGTGACTTTAGTAGTGTCTTGGGGAAGTTTACCAAGAGTTGTTATGAGGAAAGTAGGGTAGTGGTCTGTGGTATTATCTGTAATTATGCCTGATTTTAAAGGGGATATGGTGTTGGTCCAGATGTGGTCAAGTAGGGAAACACTAGTCTCTGTAACTCTTGTAGGTTTTGTTACTGTTGGTAGTAACATACAGTTACTCATTGTGTTTGTGAATTCAGTAACGTGTGGGTCCTGGTCTTGCAGGAGATTTATATTGAAGTCACCTGAGAGTAGTAAGTGATCTTTGTTCATGCGTGCATCAGTTATCATACTTCCTAGATTTTGACTAAATTGGCTAATGTTTGACTGTGGAACTCTGTAGATGTTTATCAATGTGAGAGGTTTTTGTAGGTATTTGGATTTGAATTTAGCTATTATATATTCCCCATGTTCATCCCTTGTGCAAGTATTAGTGATACATTCTAGTTGGTCTGAGTAGTATATGGCTGTGCCACCCCCTTGTTGGTCTGGCCTACAGTTGTGTATGGCTGTGTAACCAGGAATGGCATAGACATCTGTACTATCAGGCTTTAGCCAGGTTTCAGTTAGTGTAATGATGGACATATTGGCATGTAAGGAATTTAGTAATGCTATGAGGTCATCGTAATGCTTGCTTAAAGATCTGATATTGTAGTTAAAGATAGTTATGTTGTTGTTGGCACTGAGAAGTGCCTTTGATTGTTCTGCAGTGTAGTAATTACAGTAACTGTTTGATTCATTTAAGTCATTATATAAGAGGTTGGTATCAGGATCAATGCTTGTAATCATAAGATTTGTAGTGAATCTATAGTTAGAATTAAGTATAAAACAAAGTAAATAGTCTTAAGCTAAAAAAGAGCACCTGAATTATTTAACAAATGTAAAATAATGAGCTAAGGGACTAGTACAAATAAAGTGATGATCATATAATAGTGCTTGGGAATATGATAGTAGGTAGTACTATAAAAGTAATTTTTTAAAGTTATAATTATAGTTTAAAATTATAATAAAAAGGGACTAATATAGGTTGTGAATAAATGAGCTTTGG
This sequence comes from Cherax quadricarinatus, assembly GCF_038502225.1. Classification (NCBI taxonomy): domain Eukaryota; kingdom Metazoa; phylum Arthropoda; class Malacostraca; order Decapoda; family Parastacidae; genus Cherax; species Cherax quadricarinatus. Next base: position 34,718,947 of record NC_091316.1, on the reverse strand, counting down.
AATATAATGGCAAAATTGTGAGCTTATGCTTTCTGTTCCCTAGAAAATTGTACATGTTGCCTAATCTCTAGTTTAAACACTTTTTTTTTACAACACTCATCATATCTCAAAAAGGTAGAGCTACCCAAAGAAGGAAACATACTTACCACTATTCATTCAACAATTGTCTTACCAAAGCTGTATGGACATTACAATTCAAATGACTCCAAACTGCAACATCCCTACCTCTCTTTCAGAGTGCAAACACTTATTTCCCACCTCCAAGGCTTGCATAGCTAACCAATTTCTATGTCTCCCTTGATAAATGTCATCTTGCTCACTCTCAAACAGCATGTCAGATCCCAAAAGTTACATGCCTCTGCTCATTCTGATCTGGCATTCAAACATGCTTGCTGGTTGCTCAAGCCCTACCACTCTAAACCTCCATAATCCCTCTAACCCTTCTTGGGAAGTCCTTTGCTCCATCCTTTCTAAATGAACAAATCACCATAACAAACCCTCTTCTGCTCTCTGAATTTAACCTTTCAAACTACCACACCATCTTTAGATTTCTATGCTCCAAATTCTCTGCCTAATATTTGCACCACACATCACTGCCTCCAGCTTCCTCCCAGTTGCAATGTTTAAAGCCCATACTTCTCCTCTCGCTCATAAACAAGTTTTACTCTCATTATATTCCGGTACGTTTCCTTTTTTGTCTTTTTTGATAAACTTTTTAATTTCCATAGATGCCACAACATTAATCATGCCTTTTTTGTCACGTGTCTATTCTATTTCCCCTCGAGTTGAGTCTTGATACTAGTGAAGATGGTTCTTGATCCAAAGAACTAGATTTATCCTACCTTTCCTTGGATCAAACCTGATTGCCTCCCATTCCTCACATGCTATATGACCCTGATTAAAATATATAAAAGGTTATTCTAAGATTCATTTAATCTTTAACCCTTTGACTGTTTAGGTCGTATATATACGTCTAATGAGCCACTGTTTTTGACGTATATATACTCAAATTCTAGCGACTTTAAATCAAGCAGGAGAAAGCTGGTAGTCCCACATGTGAGAGAATGGGTCTGTGTGGTCAGTGTGCACCATATAAAAAAAATCCTGCAACATGCAGTGCATAATGAGAAAAAAAAAAACTCCGACCGGTTTTTTTTAATTAAAATGCCGACTATGTGGTCTACTTTCGTATAGTATTTATAGTTGTATTCTCGTTTTCTGGTCTCATTTGATAGAATGGAAAACATATTATAGATATAGAGGTGATTTTGATTGGTTTTACTATGAAAAGAACCTTGAAATGGAGCTCAAAGTAGGGGAAGTGTTTGATTTTTGCTGATGTTCAAAAGTAAACAAATGATGTCATTTTCCAATAAATGCTCAAGTAGCCATTCTAATATGCACTCATGAATGGGTTGACATTATTTATGCAATTATTACAATATTGCAGTAGTCTGAATAACAGTAACTCTTCTGTTTTTTGTTTGAATAAAAATTCAAAATAGAAAGCAAGAGTAATATCAGAGGGGCCTGGAGACATGACTGATGAACAAAAAAAATTTTATTTTAGGGCCAGGAATGTCTGCATTGTTCATTCTGGACCCCTATTTTGAAATTGTCATATTTTTTAATTTTCGTGAAATTGGCCAAATTGCAAATTTCTGACCGTTATTGGGTAGTTGAAATTGGTAAATTGGCAGTTTCTTGTATTCAATCGATAGAAAAAATGGAGTTCTAAAGAAATGGCTATGAGTTTGGTCGACTGGAACAATGGAATTAGCCGAAAATAGGGCTCAAAGTGGGCGAAATTGCCAATTCGTAAATATCGCAGAGGTTGCTAACTTCGCGAGAGCGTAATTCCATCAGTTTTCCATCAAATTTTGTTCTTTTGGTGTCATTACAATCAGGAAAAGATTCTCTGTCATTTCATAAGAAAAAATAATTTTTTTTTTTTTTTGGAAATTTTGCGACACCAGGAGGCACCTCAGGATTTGGAGTTGCGACAGTCAAGGGGTTAATAGACCCATCTACCAATGCCTCAACTATTAAAAATCCACCAAGTACAGTGGTACCCAGAGTTTCGTACAGCTCCCAACTCGAGCAATTATGTAAGTGTATTATTGTAAGTGCTCTTGCAGGTGTATTTTTGGGGGTCTGAAATGGACTAATCTAATTTACATTATTCCTTATGGGAACAAATTTGTTCGGTAACAGCATTCAAACAGCCTTCTGGAACGAATTATGGCAGAAACTTGGGGTACCATTGTAAATATATTTACCTTCTCCATGTTCCTTCCCTCAAATCTGATGTTCCATCTTTCATTACCTAGATACACTTTCAACACCTTGTTCTTTACTATGTTCACTTGTAATTTCCTTCTTTTTGCACATTCTCCAAAACTCCACCATCAACCTTTGCAGCTTCTTTTCAGTGTCTCTTAAAAGTACTGTCATCAGCAAAGATCATCCATAAATCCCACTTTTTATCAGATTCATTATTTTTTGATCCAAAACCTCTCCCTACCACTAACATTTACTTTCACAACCCCAGCTATAAATGTATTAAACCTCTGGCAATTTCACAAACCCTTTTTGAAGGATTACTTTTATTGGAAAACAGGCCTCTTCTCTTCTACATAACCTAAACTCATAAAATCTACTGCTTTTAATAATCTAACACCAATTCCATATATCTGCAACACCTGCTACCACACTGCTTCCCTATGTACATCATATGCCTTACATAAAAATCCATAAATGCAAGATACAAGTCCTTACAGTTCCTAGGTATTGTTCGCTCATATGCTTTAATGCAAACACTTCATTTAAACATCCCCTTCCCTTCAAAAATCCTTCTTGTTCCTCTGCAGTCCTACTTTGTCTTGCTTCTAATTATTTTGATAACTCTATTATATGGTCAACATACTTATTCCTCTATAATTTTTACACATACGAAAGTGTGCTCTGCACTTTCATCCTACCCAGTGCCTCACACGCTTCCACACTCACTCCTGGTTCTTCCCTACTCCCATCAGATCTTATTTCTCTTTGCACAATGCATGAAATCCCTGCCTTCCTTTTAATAAACCTTCTCTACTTCAAAAAATTCTAACATTCCAATGCTTCCATCTCCCCATCTAATATACTGAAAGTTTCAGTCTGAATTGCCAAATTCATTTGCTCCCAGGATTTCTCGATTCATTCTTTCTACAAAACAGTTTTTATTTTCAGCAAAATTTACTGGTGCTCATGTATTTTCTCATTTGCTTTCCTTCTGCACACTCCACCAATAATTTACCCTATTTTCCTCTCCATATACTCTGCCTTCTGTACATAACTTTCTCCTTTACCACCCTCTTCCTATCCACAGCCACCCTCTTATAATGACAAACCTCTGCTGCACACACTAGCACTCCAGCCTTAAATCTACACCAGACCTTGTTGACCTCTTCATTGCATCAATTAAATAAATGTTTTTGTATAATACAAATTAACAGGGTATATGTTCAATTACACTATGTCTTATGTTCTATATGGAAACCCACCTTCTTTTAGATCCTTTCTTCCTGTTGCTAAAGGAAAAGTAAATATTTTTTTAGTGTTATATGTACATAATATTAATTTCAAGTAATTCATGCATTGTAAGAAGAAAAATAATGGAGACTTAACTAATGCTAAACTCTAAATCAGCATTTACATACTGTGTTTCTTAAAACTGTGAGTATATACTGTATGTTAGTGATTTTGTAATCTAACACCTATTGCTTTACTCTTCATCTCAATATTGTATTTCATTAAATAAATAAATCTGCATCTAATACTCCTAGTAACTCTTTAAATTTGTTTATAGATTATAAAATAAAAAAAAAGTTTGGTTTCATAAGTGTCACAAAAGCATCCACATTTTTTTTATGTTAAAATGTATCTCATAATGTTTGCAATTAATGAATTTAGTCTATTCTATTATGTATATGATTCAGGTACTTGGCTTTCTCCAAGTTGACCTAGCATAGTTTGATAGGAAAAAGTGTGTTGATCATGGCTAATAAACATGTTACTTGTTGCCTACCTGGTTTCAAGGGTTTTCTTCCCTTGTAACATGGCCTTGGACCAGACTTTCTTAGTAACTTCTTGCTCAACCAGGTTGTTGGTGCCAGTGGCCTGCAGGCCTACAGAGCCAATGCCAAATTAGCTGATCTGATGCTTATAGCAGAATGTTTCATTTTAATTTTGAAAACTTCCACCTTTGTTCTGGTAATATTTCTTGTACCTACCAGTACAGCAGCAGATCAAGGTCTTAACCATGCATGTTGATAGTGTTCTGTAATTTTTGCACAGGTTGGTTACATTTGTTTTTTGCTAAAGAAAGATGGAAGTGAGTCAGGTCTAGACTAGTAGCTGGACCAGTTCTTGTTACCACCTTGCAGGAGCTACACCCCTAACTGTGTTGCGAATAGTATAACATATTCACTGAGTGATCCTTGCATATGATATGCCACCACAGGAGCTATATCTCTTACCAATGTAAACTACTAGTAGTAGTGTAATGTTGTAGCTGGTGGGTAACATGGCAGTAACGAATCCTAGCAGAAAGCCAGGATCTTTGATGAAGAGAAGCCCATTACATGACCTCAAAACTCCCAATTATTATTATAACTCCACAAGATTTTGAAGAGGCAATTAATGACATGCCCATGCACTCTGCCCCAGGCCCAGACTCGTGGAACTCCGTGTTCATCAAGAACTGCAAGAAATCCCTATCGCGTGCCTTCAGCATTTTATGGAGAGGAAGCATAAACACAGGGGTTGTCCCACACACACTAAAAACAACAGACATAGCCCCACTCCATAATGGTGGCAGTAAAGCAATTGCAAAGAACTAGAGACCGACAGCACTAACATCCCATATCATAAAAATCTTTGAGAGGATCTAAGAAGCAAGACAGCTAACCACCTAGATACCCATCAGTTACACAACCCAGGACAACACGAGTTTAGAGCAGGTCACTCATGCCTGTCCCACTATGACAAGGTCCTGGAGGCTGTAGAGGATAAACAAAATACAGATGTAGTATACACAGACTTTGCAAAAGCTTTCGGCAAGTGTGACCATGGTGTAATAGCACACAAAATGCGGGATAAAGGAATAATGGAAAAAGTTGGTAGATGGATCTACAACTTCCTGACAAGCAGAAAACAAAGAGTAATAGTAAACAGAGTAAAGTCCCAGGCAGCCATGGTAAAAAGCTCTGTTCCACAAGGCACAGTACTTGCTCCCATTCTATTCCTCATCCTCATTTCTGACAGACAGAGATGTAAGCCATAGCTCCATGTCTTCCTTAGCAGATGGCACCCAGATCACCATGGCAGTGACCTCCATCGAAGACACCGCGAGACTCCAAGCAGACATCAACCAAATCTTCGAATGGGCCACTCAAAACAATATGAAGCTCAATGAGGAGAAATTTCAACTGTACTCAGATATGGAAAACTTGAAGAAATAAAAAATGTGTCAGGGTATACCACAAATTCTAACCATATAATAGAGCAGAAAAGTAATGTGAAGGACCTGGGAGTGATAATGTTAGAGGATCTCGCCTTCAAAGACCACATCCGCTAGGAAAATGATAGGATGGATAATGAGAACCTTCGAAACTAGGGACGCCAAGCCCATGATGATTCTCTTCAAATCGCTTGTGCTCTCTAGGCTGGAATACTGTTGTACACTAACTGCCCCCTTCAAGGCTGGCGACATTGCAGACCTGGAGAGTGTACAAAGAACTTTCACGGCACACGTAAGTGCAATAAGACACCTAAACTACTGGGAACGGTTGAAGGTCTTTGATCTGTATTCCCTCAAACGCAAGCAAGAGAGATACATGATAACATGCACTTGGAAGGTTCTGGAGGGATTGGTACCAAACCTGAACACAAAAATCACTCCCTATGATAGCAAAATACTCAGCAGGAGATGCAACATTCCCCCGATGAAAAGCAGGGGTGCCACAAGTACAGAGACAACACAGTAAGTGTCCGGGGCTCAAGACTGCCCAATTGGCTCCCAGCATACATAAGGGGGATTACCAATAGACCCCTGGCTGTCTTCAAGAAGGCACTGGACAGGCACCTAAAGTCAAAAGTACCTGACCAACTGGGCTGTGGTTCATACATCAGCTTGCGTGCAGCCAGCAGTAACAGCCTGGTTGATCAGACCCTGATCCACCATGAGGCCTGGTCTCAGACCAGGCCGTAGGGGCGTTGACCCCCAAAACCCTCTCCAGGTAAACTCCAGGTAAACCCCCACATGTTGCCAAGATGTGCCCACTATAATGACACAAAGTTATATTAAGTATGTACTATTATTTTCTACATACACCAAACTAGGAAGAATTCTTTCTCAAGAAAAGACAGAATAAGCTTAGTGTATGTATTCTTTACCTTAATATACACATTCTGTCATTACCAATAATTAGTAGTCTGTCATCTAGCATGCCATCAACTGTTAATATATTTAATATATGTTGTGTTAATGGACACTCCAGCTGCAAAGACTGGATAAAACTGTAACTATATTAATACTCAGCACTCCTTAAGTGTAAGGATTAGCAAAAGAATTTATTTTCTCCATAATGTGTATAAGGGAAGAGGTGATGCAAGTGGACTGCTAGTCTAACCAGCATACCTCCTCCAACCACCCTCTCATGGGCCTGTCATGAAGTTAGGATAAAGTGGCATGACCTCACTCATTTGAATGTCTCTTGAATAGGGAGTGCTTTTAGGTAAGGTGTCATTTTATTAATCTTCCATCAATATTTGGGGAAAGTATAAACGTGTTTATATACTCCAACATACTGTATATATTTTGTCAACCACAGTCTAGTTATGTATAATACATGAAAACCCCCTTACTTTTGCATTATATTTAACCTGGAGCAATTCTTGTTGTTCTTCTATTCCCTAAGTTAGCCTAGGCTTGGAGTCCTTCCCTTTCATATAAAAAAGCCACCTTTGATTATTATTATAAAATATATGCTAAAGCCTAATGGCTCACAGAGTGCTGCTGTGGTATATATGGAAACTTGAAAGGGGGTAGAGTGCTGCTGTGGTATATATGGAAACTTGAAAGGGGGTAGTGTAGTTTAGGGTTAGAAGATGTATGCAATAATCATGGAATAAAAGGTCAGTGTCTGTTAAAAAGTCATAAAGTGTGTCTTCTTTAAAGATAGGGCTTTCAGCAAGAATGGCAGGAAGAATCAGCATGTGTAGGTGCTGTAGGTATCTAAAGTGAGTGTATCCTGAATGCTCTCTGACATATAGGGCAGTGTTACTGTGTGTTGGACTGACAGTGTGATCCAATAAGCTTTGCAGAGAGGCACCTGACATCTCTCCATGAGGTATCAGTGTATGAGGTGTGTGTGTGTGTATAGTTTGCAATTTTGTGAGGATAGTTTCCTACATCCTAGGTAGTAGGTTGGTAGACAGCAACTGCCCAAGGATGTACTACCGTCCTGCCAATTGAGTGTACAACGAAAGCCTGTAATTGTTTTACACGATGGTAGGACTGCTGGTGTCTTTTTTGTCTCATAAGCATGCAAGATTTCAGGCATGTCTTGCTACTTCTACTTACAATTAGGTTACACTACATATGGATGTACAAGCATATATATACACACCCCTCTGGGTTTTCTTCTATTTTCTTACTAGTTCTTGTTGTTTATTTCCTCTTATTTCCATGGGAAAGTGGTACAGATTTCTTCCTCCATAAGCCATGCATATCATAAGAGGTGACTAAAATGCCAGAAGCAAGGGGCTAGTAACCCCTTCTCCTGTATACATTACTAAAGAAACTTTTGTTTTTCTTTTTAGGTGGACCTGCCTTGATGGGATATGGGTGGTTTATTGAAAGAAAGAAGAAAGTTTCCTACATATGACAACATTAGTAAGATGGTTAAATCCTAAATGTGATTTAATGGAAAACAATTTTTTGTGTTTCAACTTAGATCAATGCTGTTGCCATTGATTTTGAGGCTGTAGAGAAATCATTGCAACATAATCCAAAAAGGGCCTTTCCTTCCTGTGTCAGATTGGCAAATTGTGAAGAGAGGATTGAGTAGCTGAATCTGCATGTTTGTTACTCTCACCATCAGTGTGTTCAGGGACACAGCAAAAAGTGTTGTTGTGCTTGATGGTAATGTGTAACCAAAGTAATATGGAACATGAGTCAAAACTCTGAATAGCCTGTAATGTGTTTTGGGAGTTGGAAATAGCAAAGGAAGAGGTTAACATACTTGCTATGTATATTAGAGTGGTAGATATTACATACAGCAGCTCTTCTGTGAATATGCTGACTGATTCTAGTATCCCTTGAATACTTTATCTTGGAAAACAGCCTCTTCCCTACTAACTTCAGGGATTTGGAGCCATCAGTGTACACTGTTGTAGCATATGAATCTAAGTGGAAATATCTAAGGAAAAGAAAGTGGGAGTTCATAGAAGGTATGCAAGTTTTCAGGTATAGAACAAGTGAGGGACTAATCATAACTGTTGGGACTCCCAAGAGGATGGAGTAGAAAAATATGATACAGGGGTTGGTGATTAAATAAATTAAACTTCCTTAACACCTGTGATTATTCTGTATGGAATAGGATCATAAGGGTTGTGATAAAGACAAAACAAAGGCAGTGGGCATCATGACAATTTTGTAATGAAGGAATGTTCACTTCTTGGGAAGACTCGAAAAGCTCCCACATAACCTTTGATGAGTAGCTGATAAATCTGTGGAATATACTTTATCTCCTTAGTCTAGCTTGGACCAGATCAGGACTGAATAAAATCAAAGGTGCATCTCTAAACTCAAAAGAAAAGTGGACTAAATATTTTTAGCAAGTTTAGCCAACTAAGACAGTTGCCTTTTAGGAAGGTGATGTTAGGTTTCCATGATACTATGATAGAAGAAGAAGCCAAAGAATGTAGAAGTATCATGTGCTGGAAAAATGGGTGCCATATAGTTGTAAGATAGGATGCAGGATGATAGTGTATCAAGTGAAAGTGTTTTTCTTTTGTAGTGGAAAACTGGAAACCATGCTAAGTGATACAGGTGGTAGCACAATCGATAGGAAAATGGAGTGTGTGTGTTTGCTACGAGCTCACAGTCTAGGCCTGCATGAGCGATTGCAAAATTATCAGTATACAAGGACAACCAAATACCTGTGGAAAAAATGAGGTAAGACTGTTTTGAGTTATCAGAAAGAAGGTAGAATGAAGAATGCAACTTTGTGGTACAACTACTTTTCAGGGGAAAAAAACTGCTAATTATATGAACACTAAAGTGTGTCTCTAATAGAAAATCTTAGAGAAAAATGTGATAGCTTACTTTTGAGGTCTAAGGAGTAGGATTAGGATAAAATGTTGTAATACAGGTCAGCCGTCACTAATCCAGTTCCACCATTAATCCAGCACTAATTTCGGCTAGCGTAATTTCAAATTTCCAGGATCGTCACACCAACCTGCCACTACTGTTTTGTGGCGCTACTTGCTGCATAAGTCATTCCAATTAGTTTTTCTCCATTTATTGTTATAACCTGCTCACTTTTAGCCCTAGCCATGGTTCCAATGAATAAAGGAAATGCTTCTCACTATGTAAAGTGCAAAAACTGTACACTGTCCATAAAAGATAAGGTGGCTTTGAAGTCACTGTCAGTCCCATAGTATGACACCATGAGCTCAGCTCATTCAGATAAACTGTGACCAGTAAATTTGGGCCTACATATGAGAGAATAGATCTGTGTGGTAAGTGTGCACTATATAAAAAAATCATGCAGCAGGCAGTGCATAATGAGAAAAAACTGCGACTGTGTTTTGGTGTATAACAGAGACTGTGCATTGTATTTTTGTGTGGGTTTTATGGTTGTATTCTCGGTTTTTTTGGTCTCATTCAATAGAATGGAGGATATATTACAAAAAGAGATGATTCTGACTGGTTACAGGAGAGAAGTACCTTGAAACTGAGCTCAAAGTACTAGAAATATTCGATTTTTGCCAATGTTCAAGAATAAACAAATCACGACACTTGTCTAATATGTGGCCACGAATGGGTTGACATTATTTATGCAATTATTACAATAATGCAGTAGTCTGCTTAACAGTAAATCTTCTAATTTTTGTGTGAATAAAAATTCAAAATTGAAAGCAAGCATAATAATGTAAGAGGGTCCTGGAGATGTGACTAATGAACAGAGAAAATGTTATTTTAGTGCCAGGAATGTCTGCAGTTTATTCTGGACCCTATTTTAAAACTGGCATCTCTTGAAATTTGTGTGAAATTGGTCAAATTACTGATTTCTACAATGTAATGCATCTCAGCCTGAGGTAAACGGTTTTTGGAAAGGAAGGTATACCATATCCAACTGAAAAGGTGCAACAGGAAGACTGTAGCTGTCAGGTGTAAATGTTGGACCATATAAACATGAATATCATCTTGCCCAATTTCTGTGGGTTGTCACTCAGGTAATACAGACCCAGGTTCATGAAGTGTAAAGGAAACGTTATAAGATTCACCAGTGCAAAACATGAAACTTGAAGGGGGTGACCTCTCAACCAGGTATGGACTAAAGGTAAGAGAGGAGGGGGATGGGGAGAATGTACAGTCTCTGGAAAACACACATGAAATGATTACCAATCTCTGTAGCATCTTCAGAAGCCTTGGAGACAAGGCTGGGGATGGGGTTGGGTTTGCTTCCCTGTTAACTTTCTTACATTTTTCCAAACTGCACTCACAACAGTAGTGACATTTAAGGAGGAAACATAGGCCTGCTAATAATTAATTTCTGTTCATACCACATGACATGCATGGACTCTTACTCTTTTTTTATAAATCAGGAGTCAATCCATGGTGCAGTTGCACAGGTAGCAGTCCCACACAGCTTGCTTCCAATTAATTGTATGAGCACAGTCTAAAGACAACCAGGAGATGCATTTCTTAATGCCTGCATGAGGTATGGGAATTGGAGAGCATAGCAGCTCATGTAATGGAGATGCCAAAGTGATGTAATAACTCATCTGCAGGGGAGCGGAGAGAATGGTATTTATGAGGGCCCAATTGAATTCTAATGCTACAAAAGACGAGCAGATAGATAAATCTATAGAAGAGTGTAGAGGACAGAAGTGCAGGGTAGGGGTGTTTATGATATGGAGAAGGAAAGGGCTGAGCAAGACTAGTTGATCTCCTTGCAGGTCACAGTGGGACCCTCCCCTTAACATATGGCGAGTTAAAATTGCCCAATGGAAGTGATCTAGATAAGAATGTTAAGAAGCTTTTCAAGTTAGGTATTGATAAAACATGTGAAGGAGAAACACAAAGTGCAGACCATGTACAATATGCCTTTTCTAAATCCATAAATCTGATGAACAGTTCTTTATCCTCATCCAAGTACTTTTCACTTGTATGTTCCAAGGTAAACACTTCATCAAAGCATCTCCTGCACTTCCTAAATGAGCTGTGAATAAAAGACAGCTGTTTTTAGACTGGATGGAATGTATAATGTATGAATAATAATAATAATGTCTGATGATCAAACTTTACAGAGCGCAATTAAACTTAGTCACAAAAAATGATAGGTATGTCACACCAACAATACTCTACAAAACACCTGTGTCCTCATACAGACTTCCATTGTATGTTATCACCTTCCAAGGCAGGAAAGTGATCTGGGCTAGAAAATATAGAGATCTTTCATTGCTTGACTAAAAGAAGTAAAAATTAAAATAATTGGATTCTCAATTTTTAGGGTGTACATTCGTGGGAAAATGCTATATCCATAGGGCTCACACAGCACCTGGGGAATGAGAGGTAATGATGTTTCACCAGAGGAAATGGAGGATAACTCCATTCCGTAAATCAAGAGCTCTTCACTATCAAGGCAACCAACACAGATATTAGTATACAGACTTAAAAATCAACACAGTACTGTGCAGGACTTGGTCATGTCCATCAACTGTATATTAATACAACAGATTACTGGAGTTTAAGATATGGAAGGCAGAAGATAAATCCCAATTTTTCTTTTCCCTCCCCCCTCTACTACACCTACAAACATTGTATAAAGGTAGAAACTTTAGAGGAAATTTAAAAAATTTCTGTTGACTGTGCATGATTTATTTGCTCAATTTGCCAAGTTGTGATGGGATTGGGGCTAAAAACAGCAAAAATCTGGCTAATCAGGCAGTCACAAAGAAAGCCTGGCATTTGACTAGTCTGTGAGAGTAGAAAAACTCAAAATCAACCACAGATAAACGACAGAGGCATTTGACCAGATAACACAAATTTTAAGAATTCAGTATTGTTACTGTTGGTTACTTACATTAGGTACTTACCTAACAGCCATTGTGTTTACAAAAAATGAAAACTAAATATTTATATGATTTACCCACCAAATAATGCTGCCACATATTTGTCAACCTCAATATTACTTATTAAAAACAACACTTCAAAAGCACCTAAACAGTACCTTCCTCCCATGGAGAAACCAGTTGTCTCTGGTGCACATAAACACATATCTGTCTCTTCCATGGAGGAGTCATTGGAGTCTTTACTACAGTGATCATGTTCCAGGAGAGTCATGTGGTTGATACTCCCAGCACTTGACACCCGGCGGACGTACTCCTTATCGAATGACTGGCTGGTTAAGTCTATCAAAAATGCACATCAGTTAATTTTAAATACTGTATAACAGATGTTTATCATAATTTTATTTATATATGGAATCCATTTTCTAGATTAAAAATATAATAGCCAGGCCTTAACAGTGAGATAAGAGTACAAAATAAGTAATGCAAAAGACAACTATAGTCACTGGCAATATGCACATCAGATTTGGAATGAACATCATTTCAGGCAAAGTAAATTATCCACAAACATGCATGTATGCATGTACATTACACAGTGGAAATAAATCACAGAATGGGTGGGGACTGAACTCCTGGCAGGTGTCCCCCACCCATTCTGTGATTTGTTTGCAACTGTGTCATTACAATATAGTGAGACATAGTGCAAAATACACTTATAAGCAAAAAACAATATGTTGTACATCAAATCTATTAAAACTACTACAGCAGTCACAATAATTATTCAAGAAGGAAATGGATAGGCAGACTGAATATACTGTAGAAATCTTCTTGAAAGAAATATGCAAACAGTGATGAAAGGGGAAAATGATCTCAAAAGGAAAGGTCATCAAGGGAGTGAGTGCCACTTGACTGTAAGTACCTACAAGAAGACTTGCTTAAGTAAATGGAGCACCACATGGAAGGTGCAATTTCATAGATTAGTGCAACACTGAAAAATGTGAGAGAGAAGATGAGAAAAATGAGAGAGAGAGAAGAGAGATCTAGGCATTATTAGAGACAAAAGACTGTCACCAAAATTTCTTGTACATAATTGTGAGAAACACTTATTCTATACCAGAAACTTTCAATATGCATTAACAGTGTACTGCCCACATTTCAATAAATATATATTTGGACAAGACAGAAAAAGTCCAGCCATGTCAGACTACAGTAGTTGATACATGCTACAAAATGACTTCTTAAGTTATAAAGTATAACAAAGAATGAAAAGTTGAAATGCTTTTTAAAAATGCTATCACTGGCTGACAGGAGCAAAAAACAAAAGATGATAACCACATACTAGATAACAAAAGTGCTGTATATGAGAAAATTGATAAAGATGATTTTGTAACATCAACAGGAGAAAAAAAATCATGGCCAAAAGAATACAGTAGATAAACTATGAAAATGCTTTTACAGAAGAGTTTATGATAATCAGAGGATAGATACATATAGAATATAGGAAGAGCCACACTGACCATTGCTTTTGCATGTGCTGTAATGCTTTATTTTTGGTGATGTAAGCTGCTAGCCTTGTATGTAACATCTGCTTGTCTAACCTTTGAAATGCTTTGGAAAAGGATAGTTGGTTCGGTTTTTCTCTTTACATGTAAATGCATCTACTCTCACACATTTCTTAATTTGTTGATAATGCAGTCGAAGCCCATTAACCCAAAGCAGATTAAACCAAAAATTTTACAGCCTGCACCGACAGTACTTTTAAAATTTATAGGCCATAATTTTCACTTTTAGCTGAACTCATATTCAGGGATTAGTAAGTACACTTTAGATGCTTTTTACATAATTGCACAATATTTAAACTGTGTACAAGCTTTTTCAGTGATATTGATATATATTGCCAAAAACTGTAAACCAACTACAGATGACAACTGATGATTGTAATGCATATATTATTACAATGAAAACTAAGTGCTAAACTCACAAGGGTCATATAGCGCTGCAGGGTGGGATGTGCTAAAGATGAAATACGTGAAGATCAGAGACAGTGAGGGTTGGCAGTATAGAAGAAGCAGAGTTACCAAGAGTAGTGGGGAGCACTAAAGGGAAAATATAATCCAAGTTTGTGTAATCAGGCAGTTGCCGGCAATGTCAGAGAGGGAGTCTGTGTCAAAGGTAGGGCTGTCAGCAAGGAGGTCAGATAAAATGCTTTAGAGTGATGATGCTGAAAATAAATTCTGCATGCCAGCTGATAGACAGGACAGTTTATTAACAGATGAACTGACAACAGAACTTGACAAATCTCTCAGAGCGGTGCTGAATGTGTCTCCAAGAGTTAACCACGTGTAAAATATGTCTGATATGTAGATGAGAAAGTAGTCTCTGAAACACAACAACAATGATAAAAAGATGACCAGAAACCCAAACAAGATTTGAGAGGGTGCAATTTATTATGGACTACCTCAGACCACCCTTATTGCCAATGGTTGTGAAGTTGTCCAGAGATTATTGCAAGTCTGAGAATGGAATACCCCTATATGAAATGAGGTCATGAACAACTGACTGTGCAGCAGTCTGCCTGCTCATTGCCTTGAACATCCACATGTCCAGGGACCCAACAGAAAATGATGTCTTTGTATTTACTAGAAATGCAGTGCAACCAAAGTTGTAAACAAAGAACAAGTGGATGAGGAGAATAAAATTTTTGGACAGCCTGTAATGCACTAAGGGAGTCTGAAACTACCACAAATGTTGAGGTAGGAAGGGATGCAATACATATAACAGCCATGAGATGCATTTAACAACTCAGCTGCAAAAATGCTAGCTGACTAATAAATGACCTTATATAACTCTGTCCAGAAAAACTGCTGCAAATCTGACACCTTCAGAGGACTTAGAACCATCAGTGTAGGCTGTAATGGAATGAGAATGACATCAGTAGTAGTTAAGAAAAAGGGAGCAAGAAACTACAGTTGGTAATTGAGCTTATGCATGTGGAAATGGGGTAGAAACAGCCATGAATCATTGGAACCTCCCAAGGGAAAAGAGGAGTTAGATGCTGCATGAACATACAGGAAAAGGGGGGGTAAATGAAGGGAAGCCAAGAGTGTGCTAGTAGAGAGAACAGGAATATAGTAAAGAGGGGAAGCAATCAAACAAAGGACTTTCACTAACATTTGTTACAGTCCTATTTGTAGAAGGGTCATGAAGTTTATGAGAGTAGACAAAACTAATGGAGACAATAGACATCATGCCGATCTTATAAAGATGGAAGATTCACCTCTCCATACAGGCTCCCAACCAGAAATGAATGAGAAGCACCTAGACACGTGCAACTCTTGATAATGAATGGGATCAAGTTTAGAAAGAATTGCAGGAGAGGCTGCAGAATACAGATGATTGCCATAATGCAGTTTCAATAAGATTAGAGCAGAATGGAGTCAAAGAAGAGTTCATCTATCAGCACTCCAGGAAAGATGGGCAAAAGTATTATGGAGGTTCAGCCGGATAAGGGAAGTTGCTCCCAAGGAGGTTATGAAAGGTTTCCAGGACATCTGATGATCACACAAGTCTAAGAAAATGGAACAATACAGGCACAATGCAATATTAGGGATAACAGTGTGTCTTGTAAAAGTAATCGTATGTATTTTAATTACAGAAAATTTACATCCATGAGAGGTGATCCAGTGGTAAACAGTTGATAACATTCTAGTTTGAGGCTGCAACCAGGTGGCAGTCAGTGCCTGCAAGCTATAGCAAAATTGTTGACATAGTGATGACCAAACGTCAGATTGGAGAACAGAGGCAAGGTCATTGATAGTGTGTAGAAAAAGTGGTGCTAAGCACACAATGATGAGGGACACCTTCAGCCTGGACAAAGTCAGGGGAAAATACATTTTTAACCCAGACACAGAAATGTGTCTCAGAAAAGAAACTGTTAAGGCAAGGTGACAAATTGTCTCAAAGGCCTAAGGAATGAGCTTGTGCCAAAATGTTATAATAGCAGGTAATGTCATAAGTTTTTTAAAGATGAAAAAAGACTGCAATAGCTAAGTGTTTACTAGCAAAAACATTTCAAACATAGGTATCTAAAGGGATTAAGAGGTTGATAGTGGAGTGGTTCTTAAGAAAGCAAAAATGACGAGTGGAAAGATAACTTTATTTACAAGACATTCCAGCAACTTGCAAACTGCACTAATAAGAGCAATGGATTGATAGTGAAAGGCATCATGGCCTGAAGTAGAACAATGGCAGTTTTCCATGGATGAGAAGAGCCCCTTGCAAGCAAACAAGATTAAAGAGGTGTAAAAGGATGAAGAGGGAAACTGGATGTAAATGCTGAAGCATACAAATATGAATGGCATCAGATTCAGCTGCTGATGGTCGGCAAGTAGAAACTGTTGACTCAAGTTTGCAAGATGTAAAAGGCACATTATGATTCCTCTATGTTAGAAGTAAAATCTAAAGGTGTTAACACTCTAGCAGATTTGGAGGAAAGAAATGAGGGACACAGATGGAGCCCCTGAGATATATAAACAAGATGCTATCCAATTTCTGTCAA